>NW_007578546.1:34099-44194 GCF_000690725.1 Stegastes partitus | reverse complement strand
CAGCAGAAACATTTCAACCCTCAGATGTTGTAATCAGTCGTATCAAAAACCTCGGATTGATGTGCAAACACTGCAGCACAGCATCGCTTTGCTCGATGGAAAGTGTAACAGCAGTCGCAGCAGCTCTGGCATTACGACCAAGTGTAAAACCAGACTGCTGTAGCTGAAGGACATAATCATCCTCCAGGAGCAGCTGTGAGTTAACCAGTGTTTCTAAGATTTCTTTGATGTCACTGGATAGTCGTTGAAGTCACTGTGGTGGCCTTCATGCCATAGATGCACCACATTTAGGGCATTTTAAACATTCAACCAAAGCACAATACGTTCATATATGATCCACTCTGACGGCCGTTTCAGTCAAAGCTCGTGTCGCCTTTACAAGGTGAACATTTCAACCTCGCTTCTGTTGGCATATCTAGAAAGGTGAAACGAGAGAGGCCTTGTCCAGCATCTTTCCACGGTGTCATCACAGTCGGACCTGAGTTTGCTTAAATGCGGACAGGGTCGGTCTTTTTTTGGACGAGGTACAGTTACAACACATGTTGGAGGAGGGTGGAGACGGACCACGTGGATGAACGCGTCATTGTAAAAATCGGTACAACTTAACACGAAATAAGATGCAAGTCATTAATCTGTGAATCTAGCATCATGATTATATCGCTATTAAATGCAAGACTTATTTGTATTTTACACAAAAGTTCTCTGCTATTGAGAATGAAGCCTTTTTTTTGTAAATTAATTGAACTTCATCAGCTAGATAAGTTCTGTTTAGCCTCATTTATCAACTCAAAAAACATTTGAAAAGCACTGGAAGGAAGCTAATTGTATCCGAGTGCATCTTCTCTTTTTTTTTTTCCCCAGCCAACATTAAGACTGTTATAGCAGATTTTTTCTTCACCTGGGTGCCCTGATTGATCAGTTATTTGAGATCTGAGAGGACAATCTGTTCTGTCAGTGTGCGGTGAGCAGAGCAGTGCTTATTTGCTTTGGTAATATCTGAATTTATCGAGTGTGAATTAGAGAAATTAACAAATTATTTCACCTTGAGCTGCTATCGTTTTCTTTAGCCCTTCTGACGTTGGCTTTGTTTGTCTGCTTTGAATTCAAATTTAAAAAGAGTCTGAGTTTTCTTTAAAAAAAAAAAGCATGACAAGATTGTAAAATACGCTTAATTTGGATCATATATCCTAAATTTTTGCCTTACATTAGCACAGTTCAGTCCCTCTGTGTGCCCTCTGTGTCATAGCCCCATGTGCCCTCCTCTCTCTCCTCCTGTCTGATCGGCTCTGCAGTGGGACGGTACGGTGGGAGGTGAATCCACAGCACGGCACCGTCACCGTAATCTGTGACTGTGGGTCCGATGCCAGCTCCCTCCAGCCATTCTCTCTCTTTATTCCTCTCTGACCTTTTTCTTATTTGCATGGATGCTGTTGTTGAGGCATTTTGCTGACCTAATATGTCCTTTTATGTACATTGTATATATTATACACAGCGAGGGCATGTTCCCAGGGTAGTTGGTGCCATATAATTTGTTGTCCTTGTGGTGCAAGGTTACAGGAGCACAGAAATGAGGAGTGCAAAAAAAAGACATACTGTAAAATACTTCAATTGCAGCAGTGTGCTGAATTAACGCTGCAGGAGAGTCGTTGTGTTTTTATTTGGTTACCAGACAACGTTAAAAAGAAAAAATCTCTTTCCATGCATGTCAAAGAGTTGTGATGTGTCTTGACTGAAGCTGTTGATCAGATTTCAGCTCCTTCTCTCTCTCTGCTTCTTATCTTATTTCCATTTGTTTTATGTTGTGGCGCCCTCTAGTGTGGAAAGCAGCACATAGTCCTGTTAGTGTTGCAGCTCAGGAATGCTGGGCCATTGTGCACTTGAACCTTGGCTTTTGGATCATGATTCCTAACTGTAATAAGATCTTTAGAGCGTCTTAAGTAGCACACGATTGGTGATGTTTGACGTGATTATAACAAGCTTTGAGTTTTGAGTCAACATGGTTTATACAGTTTAGATCTGCATATATGACACAACAAAAGTATTTCCTGTGATTTGCCAACAACTCAGAGTCCTAGAAGTGTCCTAAAACGTAATGAGCCATAGAGCTGACTTGTCGTTTTCGCGTGATAACAAAGCGTACTTCTGCAGATCCTCGTGCGATCGCTCATTAGTTAAAGTGCTGTTTGCGGTGAAACTAAGTTCTGTTTGGTTGTTCTTGTTCATGTCACTGTCCTGTCTTATTAATTATCTGTGCTCCTTTTTTGTTTTTTGGAAATATGAAACACTAATGAACTTTTTGAACATAAAGTGCTTGCCTAGTTGCTCAAAAATGTCTGTTGTGCATTAAGCACTAATGAAGTACCTGTACTTTACTTGAGAGTTTGCACTTCATGCTACTTTATAGTCCCATTTAAATTCAACTTTGTAGTTAAAGTAGTTTTAGTAGTTTTAATATTTGATCATGATTTCAATTCTAGCACATTGTTACAACAAGTTAAACATAAATTCCTAAGTTTATTATTGCAACAGTTCGGTTATTCTCCATAAATAATACCACTGTAGGGCCTTAATATGTATTATAGTCAAGTAAAGTAGTGTTTTATGTAACTTTTGCAGGGTTTAATGTCTAATATTTGAATGAATGGTGGTAAAATCACACCATAAATGACAGTGTAGGGCCTTGATTTTGAAATTTTACACTTGTTAGAGGTTTCTTTTGTAATCCCAATCCTAATGCTTTTTAGAGGAGTCCAACTTTGGGGCTTTATAAAAAAAGTACACCCACCTAAATGACACTGTAGGGCCTTGACCCCAACATTTTACACTCGCTGAGGTACTTTTATAATGTTGATCCTAATGTTTTTTTAAAGGAGGCAACTTTGGGGCTTTATAAAAATGTACGTTGCATGTTCAGGATTTTTATTATTTGATATTTGTTTTATTGTCAAGGTGCAGTTCTTCTTCTTCTTGCATTTATCATGATTAGATTTAAGATGAATCCCTACCTTGACTAACCACAACCCTGAAATGCAACTCAGACACACGGGATGAATCACACTTGGGTGACATAATGAGCGCACAGCTGCGGTGCCGGAAGGACACCGAGGTGGCCACGGTGTGGACACCTGCTCCTCCATAACGCAGTGACTGAGCCATAAACTTTCTCCTCCTGTCAACGCATTGAGGGAAAACACCGGTGACTTTAAAGCGGGTGGGCTGCAAGCTGACGTAGGCTCCTGCGTTGTCCTGCTGCTTCCCAATAGGTTTGGAGGAAAAACAGAAGAAGGAAAAAATCACAAACTATCATCTCTCGGAACATCTGTGCAGCTCTCAACTGTCAGCTCCGCATTACCTCACCCGTGGACCGGCCTGCCACTTTTACCCCTGCAGTTTAACTTTGGCGTGCATGCTCTCTCTCTCTCTCTCCTTCTCTCTCGCTCTCTCCCCCCCTTGTCTCCCTCCCTCCCTCCCTGCTATTACGTCCGCAGCTGGTAAAGACGCGGAGGCAGGACGGGAGGGGGGCGGTGGGATGTACAGTTAAGAGCACATTGTAACGTCCTTGCGTTGCCTGCTGTGGCGGAAGAGGAGTGCGCCGTGAACGCGAATGACCGTCGGTGGACGAGAAGAGGATAGACAGAGAGAGATAGGGCTAGAGAGAGAGAGAGAGAGAGAGAGAGAGAG
Source organism: Stegastes partitus (assembly GCF_000690725.1). NCBI lineage: Eukaryota > Metazoa > Chordata > Actinopteri > Pomacentridae > Stegastes > Stegastes partitus. The sequence continues at coordinate 40,513 of NW_007578546.1, read as the reverse complement.
AGGGAGAGAGAAAGAGAGAGAGAGAGAGAGGGGGGAATCACTCAAGATGCCTCGTTTTAGCGTAATTTGTCCTGCAGACTGTGCCCTTCCGGCGTTTTGAGGGCTGCTGTGAAGCCTGTAGAGAGAGAGAGGCTGCTGGCTGGCTGGGCTACGCTATGCTGCCTGACCCTGCTGCTGTGTTGTGATAGCGTTGTCCGATTGTTTGGATTGAGGAAGGCTCCCATCAACCCAAATCAATGAGGATTCTGAGGCCATTCCTTCAGAAAGGAGCGCATATGCTGCAGTGTTTCTGTGGACAACGATCGAAGTCGACCACTATCACCAACGGTGAGAGACAAAAACACAGCACCATAGCTGCCTTTGCTTTGCATGCTTTCTCTCTTGAGTGATGAAGGAAGAGGTTGGAGGAAGAGGATGAGGAGGAGGAGGAGAGGGGGGGGGACAAATTAAAAAAAAGATGTATAGAGAGAGGATGGAGGAGGAGGATGAGGAGGAGGAAGAAGGGGGGGTGAGTGGTTTCATTAAAACACTCGAGTGTGTGAGTAACATCTTTTTTCCGAGTCTGCAGTGGAAACAGAGAGCCTCTCCTTGTGCTCCCCTCGCATCTGTCCCGAGTTTTGTGTGTGCAGTCTTGTTGCCCAGCCGCGGAGGAATAGCTCTGCTTTGGCAGGAGAGAGGAGGAGAGAGGAGGATACTTTACCACACCGAGCTATATTTGCAGACGAGCCGTGTTCCGGTGCTGCATCTGAAGCGGGCCAAAAAAAAAAAAGAAAAAAGAAAAAAAAAAAAGGACAATGCAGGGATCAAGTCATTAAACTTCAGGGGCCTGGAGAGGCAGCGTTTGGCTTTTAGGGCCCCAAACAACAGCAGGCGGCGCGTTTCAGCACCGCGGATAGCGCCATAGCAGGAGCACTTTACAGGCCCAAAGTTTGCATGGCTGTTAGTGGATCTATATTAGAAATGATTGATTATATCTTGTGCAGGAATCCCTCGTAAGTCAGTTAAAACTTACTGGGTATGAGTTCAAAAATAGTCCCCAAACTTCACTTTTTTGGCTTTAATGCATGTCATATTAGAGAACTCATCAGGCATCTCACTTTGGAACAGTTCATAACAAACAATGCTAGACCTAATAATGCACAAAAAAAAAACTACATGACTTGCACACGCAGGCCGGCACACCGCCACCACCGACCAGCCTTTGGCAACAAGCCTAAGATCCCCTGCCATGTCCTCTACTCATGTCTCAGGCAATTCACTGCATTGCCACTGCTGTTCACTCATAACACAAATCTGCCGTCTCCACAGGCGTTCGACGAGAATGCCGTTTTACTGGGAGACAAAATGCAAACACCTTCTCCCGGCCTCCTCTTAGCAGCTAGCTGGAGCGGCTCTCTCAAATTCAGGGCAGACAATTAGAAACTCCATTAAGCACAGTTGATTCCTCTGAGGTGGTTGGACCAAAAGCAGCACGCACACTGGGATCTGTGGGGCTCGGATATAAAGTACTATCAGTCCTTATCCTGCATCTCTGCTCACTGTTACATGAACCTTCTGACCTCAATCAGAACTTTATGAGTCAGCTCATAGGTGTTGACGAAAAAAAACAAAAAAAAGGGATGCAAAGCAGGGATGCATCAGTTTAGCTGCTTTAAAATGAAGCTGTGTCAGGGTGAAGAGTTTGTTCAAAGTTTCTTGCATTTACAAGTTTCATCTTTTGGGTTTCTGTTTTCGCATCGTTATGTCTGTTTGTCAAGAACTCCTGAGGAGGAGTTTGAGGGATATGTTTCAACTAAGAGCCAAAATATGAAAGCGAGCGTCTTGTATTTCAAGCAGACATTGCCCCGTCAGCGGTTACTTTACTGACTCTCTGATTCTACAAGAATATTCTCCATAACTGTGCACATTTTTAACAGACAGAGCAAATTACTGGTAAAACAAAGAGGTATCAGACACCTGACTGTCTCGAATAAGGAGCCAAAATCAGCAATCTTCACGCCAACATCTTCTCCAGTATACTTTGACCAGTGCAGGTTCATGGAAAGCAGCAGGAGCAGAGTGGTGTTTTTTTTGTTCAGGTTCAGGCACTAAGCCAGAATTACCTCCTAGGGATTTCTGGTGGAAGGTGTTTTTTTGAGTAGGCTTAAATGTTTGCACCTGCTTTCCTTTGTAGTGGTAAGATTTGCACCTGGCTTTTCTTGTATCAGAGTTAACCCTCTGGGGGCATCTCCTGTTGTGGAAACGCAGCGCCCGGGGCAACAAGTTTGAAGAAGGCAAACACACCCAGTTGTTATAAACCCTGCTTTACCCTTTAACTATTCATAATATCGCGTGGCAATACGGCAGCATACATATTCAAGTAGACCAGGTGTTCTGAAAAATGATATGCTTGTATCTTCCTGTGCTGAATTTATACATTTTTAATACGGTAAGAAATCCGAAGCAGCGGTATAATGAAGCGGTCAAGAGCGCAGAGGGTCCCCAGTGCTGTAGTTGGGGTGTTTGAATTGCAGGATATTTATAGTTCACACGTTTTTTTTTCTTTTCTTTTTTCAACCTTAGTGCTTCCAAACCCATATGCATTGTGTTTCTCACTCACACCAATAGTAGTGTGTACGGTGGGTGGCATAGAGTAAAAAAAAAGTGATAAAACCTTGTCCTCATTTGTGTGTTTCTTGTAATAGCAATCCAGTGCTTTGTAGTGTTCAGTGACTGTTTACTTGATAAAACATCAGATTTCATTTCTGGACAACTTTTATTTTGGGGTTTTTGTAAAGCATCAGCATGTATTGTTTTGCACAGTGGGGACAGTAAATGCTGGCTTTGTGTCTGTTCTAGCATTTGTTGCATATTCGCTCACATTCTGCTGCACAAAAACGCCACTCGAACGACACCCCGTTTGTCGTTTCCATCCGTGCAGTTTGGGCTTTAACAGCATATTCCTTCTCTCATTTGCATGACGATTTGTGCTACAAGTGTAGTAACGAGCATCGTGAGCCGCCGAATCTGTCACATTTCTGCTCTTTGCCTCCCGCAGACTTGGCAGGAAGGGTTCAGCAGACAGCACACTACGAAAACTAGTTCCAGCTATTGTGAGTCAACAAATCTGTGAGGTATTTCAAGGACACACAGAAGTGACTGACTTCAGAGAATGGAAACATCCACTAGTTTCTCCCCTGAACGTGCGTTTGCTCTCCACATGGGGGCAGCAGGAATAAAGAAGTGGCTCTGAACAAGTTGGCATCTGTGGCAGAGGGCCACAGGGACGCTGAGGCTTTGGTTTGTTTCAGTTCATTTAGCTGTCACGCTATGGGGTAATATTTCTTCATCTAGCAAGAAAATGTGGAACACAAGACTGTTTAATAAGAGAAAAACAAACCAACTGTACACTTATTACATTTAACACATTGCACTTTCTTCACTTTATACTATTTTTTAATCTTTTTTTTTTCTCCTGTGAAAGCACAAACACATTTAAAGAAATCACAATTGCTCTGACTGAACTCAGCCAACCTGAATCATTTCAGCCATCAAATTAAATAATTGCTTCGTATTATCTGCAGTCCATTTCATAGCAGGAGTGTTTTATTGCTTGTGGATGTATCTCTACCGGAATGAAGTGAACATCAATTGTCTCTGGTAGAAGGAGGAAGCCTAGCAGATCCTCATTAGGGAATACTTTATCTTTTCCTGACAAAGACGTATGTCCATGTCTGTAGCGCTCTATACTCCACTACAAGGTCCCTCCCATTTCTGAGAAAAAATCCCTTTGTACACCCAACCACGAGCTGATTTTCCTTTTTCTAAGAAGTGCACAGTATATCATATTGCTGCATATCATTCGGAATGATTAATGTTTTATTGAAATTTTTATTGATATTTCTTTACACCGCAGTGGCATATTAATTTATACCACTCACTGGAAACTCAATGGGAATACAAAGCTGGATTTACAGATTTTGATTTAGAATGACTCCAACTTTCTTTTTTTTTCTTGTCTATCTTACTGTGGGAAAACAATGGTTTTATCTGCCCTCCATCTCTCTCTCTCTCTCTCTCTCTCTCTCTTTCTCCCTCCCCCTCCCCTCTCTTTCTTACCCTGTCTTTCACATACACATGGAGAAACCAGCAAATAACTAACCAGGGTATCAGCACTTCACATTCGACTCCTTCATCCATTATATCCAAACCTTACGTAAGGGGGACAGACAGTGGCAGTCAAAAGAAAATCTCTCTGTCCGTCTCTCACTGTTGCTCTGCCTCTCTCTCCCCTCTCTTGCTGTCTCTACGGATTGGGTTTGGAGAGAGAATGTCAAACCAAGTCCTAGAAAAAGCCTCTAAATGTTTCATGCTGTTTCATCATGGGGACGAGAAATGTTTGCTGCTTGTCTTCTTCCTCCCACTGTGTGATTGAGAGTGGTGTGCGAGCTCTTTAGTCCGTGCAACACCTGACATGAAAACCAGAGGCATGCTGCACGGAGGTGCATACAAATAGACGTTTGCAGGCTTTTACGTTGATTTACCTTTACTTTGGCATAGCAGTAACCTTAATAAGAATGAAGACATGGCAGTTTAAAGTTGTGCTCAGTGACAAGAATCAGTTGGTTTGCATTTGTCCTCAATCAGATGTGACATATCGGATAGAAATATGCTCTTGTGCTGCATATGCTCATGAACCAAAGGGCTGAGAGGTGTTTTGAAGGGAATTTATTGTTGCAGTGTTTCTTGTTGATGCTGTATTTCATTTCATATCACATCCTCATATGAACCCATGTCTTGTGTCACTGTCTGGATCTTCTTTTTTTTTCTTGCTCCTGCTCTGTGTGCAGAAACCTGTTGCAGGTAATCTCTTTATCCAGACTAAATATGTTCTTTGTGGCACGTGTGTCCGCGGGGTTTTACAAAATAAAATGCGTGCAAATGCCCCTTAGGCATAAGCTGTGCTGGTGAGAGTATGCACACTGTGCAGCATAAGCCAAAGCTGATTAAGATTTATCTATTTGCCATGCACGGGGGGGCTTTCTTAACAGTTTAATGCAGCCCTCTTGCTGACCGGGTTTGACGCGTAATTGAAACAGACAATTGCGTGATGACCCGCTCCATTTTAGATGTGCACCCAAAGGATTCACATGCACGAGCACCCATTTCTAATCCAGCTGTTGCCCCCTTCTCCTCCTTTCTATTTATTTATTTTTGGTGTTCTATATGCACAACTTTTCACCTACAGAGATCATGCATCTTCCCCTGAGAATTCCTAATACGAACCTCAATCACGTATGATTGCGTTAAAAGAGTTGGAGAGGGAGAGGGGGGTGTGTAGGAGAGAGAGAGAGAGAGAGGGAGAGAGAGAGAGAGAAGAGAGACAGCGAGGGAGAGAGAGAGAGAGAGAGGGAGAGAGAGAGAGAGGGGAGGCTATGGACCGCGACCATTCACTCGCAGCATCCATTCGGGACGCGCTGGAAATAATGCTCCGGCTACTTATTATTTGCGCGCTACAACAAAAAGCACTTCGGCGTGTGTCAGCCTCAACTAATTGTTGCTTTTCCAGACAAGAATCTCTCCCTGCAGACTTGAATTACATCTCTGCAGCATCCTTTGCAGAGTAGCCTCTGCTGCCGATTCCATTTTTTTTCTCTCTCCCTCTTTCCCCCCCATTGCATTTAAGAGGGTGCCATCGACGGAACCGGAGACTGGGCTCACAGATCTGGACTCCCTCCCTCCCTCCCTCCCCCTCAGCCTCCTGCACCAGCATCCTGGATGGACTATATAGCAAGCGGACGCTCTCATTCATCGATGTGCATGGAGTAAATAATTAGAGGGAGGAAGGAAAAAAAAAAAGTTATCCAGCCACGCACAAGCGTTTTTTTTTTTTCTTTTTCTTTTGCGCTCGGGTTTCGGCTGATTCTGAACAGGGATCCAGAGGCATAGGGCTGGTGTGCAGATGAGGAATACGAAGTCGTGCTCGTCAGACGCGGCGCTGTTCACCTGGAATACCTGAAGCTTCTCCAATGACAAGCAGCTGCAGCAACTTATAAACACTGTTGCATGTTTCCACGGCTGATTTCTCGGCCCCCCGTGGCCCCGTAGCCCCGTCGATTTATGTTGCGTTTAAGATCGGAGCCCTGAGCGGCATCAGAAACTCGCAGCAGCTGAATTACATGTCCACCACCACCACCCCTCCTCCTCCTCCTCCACCTCCTCCTCCTCCCCTGGATGAGGATGCTTGCCTTGAAGCGCAATGATGCCCGGGACTCGAAGGATTTTCTGATCAGGATGACATTTGGTTGAAACACTCCGACGCACAGAATAAACGCTCCTTTTTTTAAAAAAACGAAAAAAAAAATATTTTTTTTATTATTATTATTTTAAAAATTGTGCGCTGAAGGGGCTGCATCGGGATCCGACCTCTGTCGA
>NW_007578546.1:3521-33555 GCF_000690725.1 Stegastes partitus | reverse complement strand
CCCCCGTCCTTATTCATTCTGATAGTGCTCTGATCAGAATAATCAATTACCCCGAGACAAAATTGATGCCACTGTTTCCTCTCTCTTCCAACATCCCATATAATACATTTAAAGCCTTCGATTTTGCACACTTAATTTTTCACCCCCTCCCTCTCTTCTTCCCTCCCTCCTCCTCTTCCTCCAAACACAATATACACACACGCAACTTGAATACACACTCCAGAAAAAAAAAAGAGGCTGCTTTAAACTGCCTAATTCAATATTAATGCAGATTGGGGCTACGGAGGGGAGATACAGAAGTTGCACCGCAGTGCACCAAGGCTCTTTTGAGATTAAATGTTTTTAATGGTTAAATGTTTATTGCAGAGAGGGGAGCTTTTTTTTTTTTTTTTTCCTTTTTACTGCAGTGAAGGGAGGTATAGCTGTAGTGATTAAGAGCTACTCTTGGCTGTATTGATATATACATAGGCTCCCTTCCCTTACTACACCTCATGGCATTAGCCCCCCCTCTTTTTTTATTTATTTTTTAAATTCTACTGCTTGTGTCCTGGTGCACAGATAACAAGTGAGCAGTCAACCTACCCCCCCTCCCCAACTCCCTCCATCCAGATAGATCCAGTCGCTGTGGATGATCGACAGTCAGGTCCACCGTAGCCCCCCCCTCATCACCAGACAGACAGACTGATGAGGAATGAGGCAAAGCGGACAGTCGGACATCAATTTTTTAAGGCAGAAAAGGAGGGAGACAGCAACCCAGCCAGCCAGACGGACAGACAAAATACTAAATTATAATTTAAAAAAAAGCCTTCATCTAACAATCTCAGTTGGTTTGAATAGAAACAATAAGCAGACAGACAGACAGCAGGGCAGTCAGGCCTCCAGACTCTGTTGGACAGGTAGGTACAGCAACTCCAGACAGACCCAGCGCTGTAATGTCCTCTCTCTAATTGATATCTCTTTCCACTTGATGCCTTTTTACCATATATTTGCTTATAAACAGCCGATACACTGGAGCATTGATGAGTTCTGCCTGTTTAAAAGACTGTTGTTTTTCCTTCTATCCTCCCCCCTTCGTAAGATGCACCCTCGAAACCTCCACAGGTGTCCCATAAGGGCTGCAGGCTAGGTCAGTAGCTCAGCCTCCATCCGTGTGTGCTGTGTTTCTTCTTCTTCTTCTTCGTCTCCACCCCATCTCGCGCCCATGTCGACTTTTTAACACACCCCCCCCTCCTCCTCTCTCCTCCCACCCCCCCTCTCCCCTACCCGGCCAGGGAGGGAGGGAGGGGGAGGGGGGAGGGGAGGGGGAGGGTGGGGCTGGGGGCTTCAACACACCTGTCTGACAGCCGACGACCCTCTCCCCTTTTTGCTGATCCTCTTCTTCTTCTGTTATTTTTTTTTTCTTTCATCCCTCCTTCTGTGTGGCTTTCTTGGATTCTTTCGGCTTAATTTCGTACCTGTTTCTTCCCTCGAGCTTAAAACAACAACAACAAAAAAAAAAGCTCACCTCTAGCCTCTCTCTGCCCTCTCCTTCATTTTTGTTTCTGTCCCATTCTCTTTGTCAGTCAATGTCGGATCAGTCCTTATCCTCGCTCCTCGTTCTATGTCTGTAAATCTGTGTAGTAGAGGTTTCTTTATTGTATAGTGTATATTGGTGTACCTCTCTCCCCCCACCCCCCCGTCAAACACTATATCAGAGCAGGTGATCATTCACCATCCCATGGTCATGACGCCATTTGTCAACGTACCTAAATGTTTTTGTCCTTCTGTATTGGTATGAAGTAAATCTATTGACGTTCTAATGGCCCATACACTCGCCGGATGATCTCACGTATGTTGCCGCTGAGAGACATTTTTCACTCACAAACACATGTTGCAAGGCTCTGGAGTTCGCCTGACAGCCACACACACACACACACACACACACACATGCAAGCGCACACCATGTAGTGCACACTCTCTGCTAAATGATTGGAACTGATGAGCCGTCAGCGATTGCTCGGCCCGTACGGAGGCCCTAATTTATGAAAGTGTAGTTATCACATGTGATTTACTGGTGTGTACACTCCCATGTGCTTTCACACACACACACACACACACACACAAGCAGAAACATGCGGGAACACACTCGCATTCTCCTCACCCCTGCTCGTGATGGATGATGAAGGGCCTGTCCCAGGAATTGATGGCAGTAACCCAGGGGTAGGTGAGTTGGGGATTGATGGTCAGGATGATGTACAGTTGAACAGAACCCGCTCTCGCTGGGGGTCACTACTTAGCTTCGTCTCTCTTTGAGCTCTCGTCTCGGGTACAATATAAATAGAGCTCATGCTGTAATTATTGCAGTAATCAGCTTTCAAGCAAAGACTTAACATCTGTTATTACTGTTGAAGACAGATCTAAAACTATCTCTCTCTCTCTCTCCTGATACCGACTTTGGAAATGTTTCTCTCCAACCAAATCATTTGGGTTTTTGTTTTTTTTTCTGTGTGCCTGACTGGACTGAAATGAATCGCTTGTCCTCCAAGTCTTGTTATGACCTTGGAGAACAGTCAGCCTCACTCATGTTACTTTATTCCAATCACATACATGATTTATCAAACCATGTATGCCTGCGAAGAAAGCATTCTCAGTCACTCAGTGTTTACGTAGGCACTTAAAAATGAAACTAAGCGCCAATTAAATTCTGACAAAATGCATAATTTGTTCCTTTTGTCAGACAAACTGAGAATAAACAAAGATTTGTAACTTGCAGCGTCGATGCTGCTGTCGGTTTTCAATGTCTCAACATCTCAGCCTTTTGCCAAAAAACAAAAACAACAACAACACATCAGAGTTTCATTATTCACAGCGAACCTTTAGAAAATATGACTGCATATATTTACTGTCTATCCTTTCTTTTATCTGCACTGGAAATGAGTTTCATTGATCTCAACGTGGTTTTCAAGATAAATCAAACAATGCAGTTTTAGCCCTCGAGCGTTTTCCTCTGAAAAGCCATAATCCAGGTCTGTTTTTTTTTTTTTTTGTACTAACGGTGTCATTCGGTTCCTTCTTCTCCTGTCTGCTTTTATATACAATCAAAACAAACCCTGCTGGACGTTTGACAGACCGTGGAGACTGTATGTACATTGGCCCTCAGATAAACATAGCTTTCCCAGGCATTGCCGGAGGGTGAGAGGCTTCTTCATCCCTGAGCTAATCCTCGTTTCCACCTGCTCCCCTGAAATGTGGAGTGCTCTGAGCAGCACTCTGGCCGAGTGCCAGAAGTCATACCCTCCAAAAGTTGGAGGTCGGTTCAGGGTTATTGTAAAACTCCGAGAAACTTTAGGTCAGTTTAACGTAAGAAACGGGATCATTTGGAGTGAAGCACGTCAAAACCTGCCTGTTAAAGAGAGTAATTTCATTCAATGTCAGTCACATCATCTCCAAAATGCACAGTTGCTTCATACCAAATAAAGAAACCACTGGCATGTCAGTGTGCATTAAATGTGATTTTAAAAGGGTCTCCAAATGGTGAAAACAATCACATCGCTGTACTGGATACACTAATTCATTATGAGAGGGGACAGCATTCTCATTGATTTTCTGTTATGGTGTTCTCATTGTAAAAGCCTTCGGTCGAACAGCCCTTTTATGGGATTATGTGGTGCAATAGATGATTCATAGCAAACTGTCCATCATAGTATTATTGATATCCAACCGCTGGTAAGGGTTATGCAAAAGAAGTGTACGTTTTTTTTTGTTTTCTTTTTTATTTGTGGGCAAATGTGGAAGCTGGATTGACCCACGAGAATACTAAGATTGCTTCAAAAAAAGGATTCATTCTAACTGGATATTTACGATTTTATGTTTAGAGACAAGATTATGGAACTACATTTTACAGTTTTAATATATATAGCAAGTAAACACACCCGTAAATATTTTTAAATGCATTATTTAAGACCGAAAAGATTGCTCCGCTGGTACAGTCCATCTTCCACAGCCAAGTTGCCACATTTGAATCAATTATACACTACATTTTGTGTCTTTGTGATGATTTCAGCATTTGAAATAGCTTGATATAAACATCTGGGGGTGTAAAAACATGAAGGTATCTGCTGAATTGTATGTTTTTGTCATGATTGTGAGACTGCCGTTCTGACATATTCTTGGTGGGGATGGGGCTGCGGCTTGGCCGACGGTTTGTGTGCATGTGTGCGTGTTGTCTGTGTGTGCGTACGTGTGTGCGTTTCAGAGCCACAGCTGAAAGGCATCGTGACACGACTGTTCAGCCAGCAGGGCTTCTACCTGCAGATGCAGCCGGATGGAACCATCGACGGCAGCAAGGACGAGAACAGCGACAACAGTGAGTGGAGCATTATGGAAGCTACAGCTTCCAGCATAAAACATTTAATGGCTGTGAGTCAGTTGGTTATATAATACATTACCACATTTCGTATGCTTTATCATTTTTAATTCTTATGTAACTGATGCTATTTGGGCAGCCTAAAGCGCACCGAAATTAGTTTAAGACGCCCTCACTAAATTGGATTATCTATATAAAAAATGTACAGTTTTAAAGGGGACTGTTCAACAAATTCCACAAGGCAGAAAGCCATCGTTTCTACATCTGGTTATGCAATAGCATGCGTGGATATGAACGTGTAAAAAACCTACTCAAGTGCTTTATGTATTCTTAGTCTGGCTTCTCAACCGTGTAAGTTTTACTGTTTGTGAAGGCAATAATAACGGAGGTTCTGCTTTTAAAATATGTAACATAAATTGCAGCATCCCAGGGTCTCACTAAGTGAACCATTTCTACTGTGTTACACTGCATGATTCCACGCGTCACATTGTGCTGATTGATACAGCTCCAAATCACATGTGATTATCGCAGCAGATTTCCCTTCCTGGAAAAACCCATTGCCTGAAACAACTGTATTCCCACGGCTTCACTCCTTGTTACAAAGATCCCTCCCCGAGCCACTACTTCGCAATATTTCACCACCGATCGACTTTCCATAGTGGACTGCAGTGGATAAATAGTCTCCAGGGTACGGTCCCCTAAAGCCCCCCCCTCCTTCCTTGGTCCACCTCCGCAAGAACAGAAGAGGGCGAAATCCGTCTAAAACATATATGCTTTTGTAAGACTTCCCCATGAAGGTTCAAGGAAGAGATATGTGTCAGCGGAGAATGGTCGTCAAAGCGATAATGATGACACTCAGAGACTGGAGTGAAGCCAGACAGGAAACCAATCATGACCTTTCTTCTCTGAAACATCCTGCCAATCTTAAAGGAAGCCAGAGCCAAAGCTGCTGGACCGTAGCAGTCATGCGGTGAAAAGAACGGCCTCTCCCTGTCACTCGTCGCTTTATATTTTACTATGAGATGGATCCTGAGCGAGGACTACTTACGGCGCAGAGAAGGGTCGTCGGGAGAAAATGGATTACTCAATGAGGGGGAAAAAGTATGAAAACAACATCCACGTAATGCGTTTCCTCTGTGCGCCTTGAACAAATAGCCTCTTTTTGGGGGCCTCCATTGTGTTCTGAAGGGGTTTTTGGCTGGTGAGGTTTTCTGTTGTATGCGAGGGTTTCCCCACCTCTAGGTAATCCTCCTAGTTAAGCAGTCCCGCTGGCCAAAGGATGGTGGAATGCAGTGAATAATTCAACCACAGCAAACTAAAAATACCACCTTCTCCGTTTGTATCCAATGAATAATTCTTTATATGAGATGCCTCGAGCTTAGAGACAGTGCGAGGGAAGACGTAGAGAGAGCATAGGAGAGCAGGAGGTGCTGCGAGAGGAATTTTGAAGTGTTTTTGAGCAGAAGATGGAGACAGAAAGAGAAAGGAGAAAAAAAAAGAGTGATTCGGAGTGAGAGAAATGGATGAAGATTGGTATTCAGGTCTTGCACTGAGCTATTGATTGTCCAGCTGGATTATTAGAATAATAGATTATCTCCACCCTTGAACCACAAAACCCTCTGACCTGCAGCATCCTCAGCAGCAGCAGCAGCAGCACATGGAATACAGTAATTTAGTTTCAGGGGGTGGTTCGCTGGAACCGATGGGAGCATGATGCAGCCTGCATACTAGGCGTGACCCGAACCCAGAGTGCGCGTGGATTCCATTTTATATTATTTGCTCTATTTCCTCGTGGAATGACAATAAGTGCTGAGACGGAGCAGAAAATGTGTGGAAAAATGCATCAAAAAAAAAAAAAAAGATAATGGAATTCTGCTTTAATCAAACCATGGTTTTTGAAGAGTGAGACCTTATTAGATGTTCAGCAAAATGTGAGAAGTGCCGGATAGAATACAAGAGAAGGTTCCTGCCTCGATGTGCGGTACAAGTATGTAAAATCACTGAAGGGGTAAGCATGACTGACTGGCAGAGCTACGCTTAGCTAACCGCAAGGGCTGTGTTACACCGTCCAATTAATTAACATCCCATGTTCAAATTTGAACAGTTATTAATTTGATTGTCATCAGTTGATCGCCTGCAGTAATTACCTGCACACTCCGAGGCTCCAGAAAGATACTGCTGGTTATGAGACACCTGCAGCATCACGCGTTCACACTCCATCTCTTCCCCGATGCTCTGGGCTTGACGGATGGGACGGAGAAAGGCTTTTATTAACCGAAGCCGCTAATTTCAAGCACTTTCAGTTTCAAGGAGGCGTCGGGGAAACATAATATTAAGTCATAAACTAATAAACACTGTATGTAAGCACACTCTCTCATCTTTAGATTTCTCTCTACATTTGGAAACGTGCCCTTGGCATTTCAAATTTGGCTCGGTGTCTTTTAAAACCCTTTCCTGCAGGGTTTATTTCCTGCTGCGCTAGTATTCCTCACATGAAATGTGCTTCCTTTTAGCCTACCTATAGGATTTGCTCGTAGCCGATTACACCGCTGGAAGACTTGCCATTTCAAGGGTTTTGCTTTATTGGGTTGTTTGAACCCATTTTTTTTTTTGACGACAGAAGATCCCCGCAAATCTTTTGACTCTCCCTGCACCGGCCGAGTCTCTGCCTTTTTTTTTTTTTTTTTTATTTCTCCGTGAGAGATAGGGCTGAGGTTATTAAGGTCGAAGAATCGACTTCAGAATAGCCATCAGGTACTCCAACGGCAGTCAGTGCAGTTGTAATTATGGAATCTATCAAGTGCGGGAGCTGAAAATAGAAAAAGCTGCACATTTAGAAAGTAGCCGAATGACAGCTCTTGTCAGTTGTTTAATTTTTTGGCAGGCAAATGAGATCATGGACAGCAGATTGTAATTATAGCAAAATAGTGTAGTAGGATGCCGTATTTAATAAATTTTTTTTCCCTCCCACTTCTCAGGCCAGGCTGAACTGCGGATGGTGCCTCTGACAAGACATTGCTAGTCATAGGAACGATAAAGGCAAAACAGCCATGACAGTAGGGGAGGAAGAAGGATGGCAGAGAGGAAGAAAGAGAGAAGAGACGAAATAAGAGCCTGAGAAAACAAAATTAAAGGTGCTAAAGGACTCATATTCTGCCATTATACGACAAATATCTGGACCTCAAGGGTATCCGCAAGAGTGGCCGGTGTGTATCAGCCACACCAGTGGCCCGAGGGCAGGGTTAAACCATTGGCAGGCGAAAGCGGCGCGTCGATATTTATTGAGTGAAATTGAATCTGCTCGTAGGACAGACCCGCGTTGGCACGTCTCCTCTTTTCCCTGCCAGCTTTATCTGATAGTCCCCATCGGCACTTGCAGAACAATCATTCCAACGAAACAGGGAGTCTGCAGCACATAACGCGTGTCCTCACACCCTCGCCCCACACCGGAGCCAATGAAGGTCACAGTTCAGCCCTCGGATACAGAAGAAGCTGCAGAGATACGCCGCGATGATAGACGGGGGTCTCGAAACGGTTTTCTGCAGTTTTTTCCGGTGCCTCGGAGGTGATGCCGTCTACGTGGCGACCACCATCTTATGTTAAAGGCCACTTTCAGTGAAATCCGATTAAACCGCACTCACGCAGGAGAGACGAGGGAGATGAGCTGACTTAATCTCTTAATAAATATTGTCTGTGTCTGTGTCTTCTGAAGTTGTGCATTGATTATTAATATTTGCTGAATATTTAATGTTGCGGAGAAGACTTGAAAACACAAGACCAGCACTTTAGCAACTGTTGAACTATGCACTGCTATTAAACCTCATTTCAAACAAAGTCACGTAAATGTTAATTAGTGTGCAATTACTTTGGTTTTGCAAAATCTACATCATCCGGCAACTCTTAATTCGACTATAGTTGGCTGTATAGGGGTGCACGGGATGCTCTGCCATCTTGTCTGTCATCATCTCGGTTAGCTGTCACCGTAAAGTTTTGGATTTCTGCTTTATTGTTAACGCCTCCCTGTGAAGTACGTCAGTGTTCCCACTGTCCACGTCCTGTACTGTTCACTTTGCTGCTGACAGATAGCCAAAGAACAGAGATCAGAGGCTGTCGTTGTCTACAAGAGTTAAGTGAAAACTCAATTGTCCTATTCTGTCCTTTCTGTCTGATGTCTCCCTTTTGTCTCTGGCTCTTTGTAACTGTCTGTCTCTCCCTCTCCCTCTCCCTCTGCTCTGTCTGCTCTGCAGCCCTGTTTAATCTTATCCCTGTGGGTCTGAGAGTGGTGGCCATCCAGGGGGTGAAGAGCGGCTTCTACATTGCCATGAATGGCGAGGGCATGCTCTACAGCTCGGTAAGACGCGAACCTCTCGCTCCGGTCGGGTTGCTTGCCCGCGTGTGTGTGTGTGTGTGTGTGTGTTTGCGCGCCGATGCGTGTTCGTTCGTTTACACGTGTTGTGTTTTGTTCTGGTTGTTGTCTGTTTTAATATCCCACTGCAGCACAGACTCAGCTCTTCCAAAGCCTTTCATCTCTGCTCAATTCAAGAGCTCTTCAGATGTGCCTTTGTGTTGCTGTGCAGCACTTATTACCCCCCACCACCACCACCACCACCACCACCACCAACCAACACCACCACCACCACCACCACCACCCCACACCCCTTGTTGTTGAAGCAGCACTGTACATGTTTTACATTTAATTTGACATCAAGTTCAGTACTCAGCCTTTTTTAAAATTGCTTTTTCTTTTCTCTCACTGGCTCGTTATGCAGCTGCAAAAAAAATTCCATTGAATTTCCTGTTTTAGGTTGATGTTGTTTTGTTTAACTCCTCTTTGTTTCATCTGTTAAGTGTTCCTGCTGTCATGAAAGGATGCCACCCTGCAAAAAAAAAGTCATTTTTAAATGTAGCCTTTCATTTTTTCCCATTAGACAAAATTACTGCATGACAACAGTCTTGCACTAACCTTAACAAAAGGGTAGGATTCTCCCATTCTCATCGGCAGAAATACTCAGCAGGGAGTGTTGTTGGGATTGATAGTTTAATAATTTAAAGGCCGTTGTGGGGTGCACACGTGAGCCAGCGACAGATCACGGATGTCAGCTGGAGAAAAGCACATGAGTTGTAGAGGGAGAAAGTGTTTGTAAGATAGCAGGAGAGAGATGTGATGGGAGGCATAGACGGAGAAACAGAGGCAGGGAGATATCCCAGTTGGCACGGTTATATAACCTCGAGTCTTATGGTTCGCAATCCACTTGATGAGAAGAAGATAGTGTTACCGAAGAAAGAAAGAAGCTGGGAGGACTGCATTAACCACAAAGCTCTGCTGAGGGACTCGGTGATGTCGGTCTGATTGCCAGGCGGCCGTGATGAATGACTGGCGAGAGCTGGAATTCACAAACTGCCCATCAAACTTTTTTCTCTCTTAAAACACTCATAAAAATACTTGAAGGACACGGCGAGCCGGCGTCTGCTGCGTTTATTGATAAGGGAGCCGCTTTACTGTGAGGGAGGACGGACGGTTCGATGCGGATCAGATAAACGCGTTGCTTTTATTTTTCAAATGTGCGCTTAAATATTCGCGGTGTCGTCGTTTCGGAACAAGAGGCCTTCTATCGCTCAGTACAACTTGAGCACAAGTCGGTGCTTCCGACAGATGTATGAGCCACTCTCGGGTTCAGGGAAGGACGTACAGTAAATGCGCAGGCTGCTATGACTCACCCAGGTGGACGGATTCATTCATAACCAAAGGCTCATAAACAAGCACACAATTCGCATCCCTACTATGAAGCTTATAATAACCCTCCACCCACCTATCTATATCTAATTAAAGTTTAATAGCGCCCAGACAAGCAATCTTTTCATTTATCAAATTGAATTTTAAGTTCTGGATACTCTGTGACCCTCACATCCACACCCACCATTTATGAAATCATCATTTGCGTCAGAGCCCGCGATTATTCTTAATTACGAGTGATTCAGTACCTCGGTGTCAAACGGCGGCTTTCTGCTTGACAAACATGACTCCCTGTTTGTCATTTTAACCATCGCTTTTATGGGCGCGGGAGCAGATTTTTTTGACCCCTTCTATCACAAGGGAGAGGCTGTTCGGTAGAAAGGGAGCACATTCCTGCAGTAATAGTCGTAAGACCGGTTTTAATTAAAGCCACGAAGTCGATGCACTCTCTGGCCATATGGAGGACGTGAAGCTGGGAAAAATTAGCATCGGTAAGCAAAAAACGCCAGCGATAGGTCGGATGGCCTCGTAAGCCTCGGAGAGCCACAGACTTCTCAGAAACAGATGAAATTACTGCAGAGCGTCGGATGAGAGCCTCTCTCTAATTCCCGTTATTTATCTGTTTCATTTAACACCACAGATTATGCGCGTGATAGACAATGTGAGGAAGTGTTTCAGAAGTGAGGGCGGCCGAGGGGAACGTTTCTGTTCTTTATTCACACTTTTACGACAGCTCTCATGGTGCAATCACGGCTATAAAATAAGTCCTTCGCTTCCATTCCTCATATTCACATTTACTTTTATTATTATTTATCCGGATCGTTTTCCTCCCCCACCTCCTTTTTTTTTTTAAATTCACTCTTGCTCCCCTCTCTCTCTCTCTCTCTCTCTCTTCTTCAAGGTCTCCATTCCACTTTTGTGTCTCTCCAAACTAAAAGAAAAAAAAGTTTCTCCCTGCTTGTTTGCTTGTCTTGTTTTGTCTTCCTTACATCTGAGAGCAGAGATGCACAGCTCTCTCTCTTCCCCTCGCTCCCGTGGGAGATAATTACTGAGGGATATCCTCCTACCTCTCTAACGCTCCCTCCCTTTTCCTTTTTCCTCTCCCTGCTTCTTTTGCTCCGTCTTGTTAGCAGAGGTTGGAGAGGAGGGGAGGCGGGGGGGATGCGACAAGCTTCATCTTGCCGCGCGTTTGCGATGATTCTGAGAAGTTGCGTCGGAGAAAGCCTTACCTCTTTTATCTCGCCGTCAGGTATCTGAGAAGGCAGGGGGGGTAGAAGTTTTACTATTGCTGTTGATCAATTAAGCGGTTACATATGTGCCGGTCGCCGCTTTGGCTTGTCTTTGCTCGGAGTGCAGAGCTCACTGTTGAGGCACGTTGCTGATTGGAAGCTGATGTAGCCGAGGGTGAGCAGGGTGATGCTGCTTATGTGGAGTGTTTAGCGATAAAGTGCGTGGGGGCTGAGCATCTACAATGAAGAGTTCCCTTCCATTATTTATAACACTCAATATGACCTAGTTTACAGCACAGCAGTAACCACTGTTCTCTCTCTTTCTGTTTGGAACTCGCTCACTATCTATCTATCTATCTATCTATCTATCTATCTATCTATCTATCTATCTATCTATCTATCTATCTATCTATCTATCTATCTGTCCGTCCTTTCTCTCCGTCGACTACAAATTTCACTTCTTGTTATTTATGTCACAGAAACAAATAATGAGTCACAGTAAAACCTTCACCGAGGGCCCTGAGAGAGCAGTAAGCGAGCGAGAGAGAGAGAGAGGGGTGTGGAAGGTCAGGGAGAGGTTCAGATTTTGTTTGACAAACGACAATGAGCATTTGTAAGCAGGCTCTGCTTCACAGCCGGGCTTTGCTCTTTTTCTGTCACTGGAACAAAAAAGTCATTTGTGTGTGTTTTTTTTTGGTCGGTGCAGTGGGGCTGCAGCTAATTGGTAGATATTACACCGAGCAAAAATGTACAATGCAGCATGCAAATGGACTTCTTTTGTGCTTTGAAAAGTTTCAGTTCTTATTCGTGTTGGTTAGAAAAGGGGTTCAGCCGGTGACCGGCTTCTCAACCGCTGGGTTGATTCGCATCCTGGTCAGGTGTGGCTTTAGAGGACAATGATCAGGTGGCGTGACAAGAACACAGACGCTCCTGTGTGCAGCGACGATGAAAGGCCACCTTAAAAATGCAGCTTTAGTCGAGTGACACGACGCCACAGACGACAAGAAAAAGACTGAGAATGTGCTGTTAGTTAGGGCTGCAGTCAGGCAATTAAAATATCACATGTTGCGTTTATATTTTTGTTCAGTTTTATTAATTACTTGATTGTTTTGCCCACAAAAAAACACATTAAACCCCATTTCTAAATCTTCAAACTGCATTTGAAAGGCTGGTAACACTCAGGTATCTTTGCTTCATGAATGATAAATCAACTGCTAATTTATTTTGAATGTTTGGTGAATGATCGTCTGTCACTTTGCTGACTGATTACTTGACCAACGGCTTCAGTGCACGTGCACACTGTGCAGTTGCATGTATCTGTTGGCTGTGTGACAGCTGATGGATTGCCAGCGATCTCTGGAATGAAAAGAGAAAAAAAAAATAGGACAGTAAGAACACACAAGGAAGGAGGAAAGAAAGTCTTCCTTTAACACATGTTTGTGATTTGATTTAGCTATTTAGCATCAATGTCCTCTTTGGAAGAACTTTAGGAAGGACGGAAGAAAACCTGATTGACTTTCAGAGTGAGACAGAGAAAAAGATAAACAGGGAGGGGAGGGCAGCGATAGAAAAGTGAGAAAGAGAGTTTTTCAGTTTAAGTAATGTCTAGACAATCCCCGACCTGAATCTCTCTGAGAATAATAATAAGCACACCGGGAGTTCCACGGCAGGCCTGGGATTGTCACAGAGGCCAAATCTCTCAGATACACCAATGGCTCAGGCCCATATTTAAATTGAGGTCCTCCCCATTTCCTCCACATCTTTATCCAAAGTCAAAGGACGCCTGTCGGCAGCTCCTTAATGCAGAGCCGGAGAGCTACCTCCCTCCTCACATGGAGCCAGTAGCTAATTTGGATTCAGGATGCGTTCGGCTCAGT
The DNA here is from genome assembly GCF_000690725.1 of Stegastes partitus. Taxonomy (NCBI): domain Eukaryota; kingdom Metazoa; phylum Chordata; class Actinopteri; family Pomacentridae; genus Stegastes; species Stegastes partitus. The sequence continues at coordinate 20,370 of NW_007578546.1, read as the reverse complement.
TCTGTTGGCAACCCAGTTTCATATCCATTACATCTTGTTCTCCTTCTTTGTGTTTCATTTTACATTTCCTACACTTGCACCCCCACCTTCTACAAAACCCCCCGACACACATATCGCCTCACTTACATCTGTCTGAATGTACAGAATCACCGGGTGTTTGTTTGCTTGTGTCTGACATTTTGCAGCAGCTGGCTCCAAAATTAAGTGAACCTGAAATCCAGAGAAGCAGATGATACTCGGTATTACAAAAAAAAAAAAAGATGGCTGACATTAAAATAACTCGCAGCCAGTTAAAGGTTTCCCCATGGAGATGTTGAGCTCTGGCGGTGCACTGGAGCTGTTTTTCTGCCGGAGTGGCCCCCATTTTGTTTATCTTGAGCAGACAAACAAGGACACACGTGCGCTTGCACATGCATGTGGATGACACGATGCACGGTCCTGCCAGCGATGTCACACAGTTCCTCCGATCGAGGGAGGGGGAGGCTACATGCAGAACACATGCACAATCAAAGGCATGGAAGAAGGAGATTACAAACTATTGCACATTTGATATCACATTGTGAAGCGCTCTGATTACCACTAAGGTAGAAAAAAAGCGCCATATAAGTGCAAACCATTTACCATTTGATATAAACAATTCTGGATTTATTAGGTTTGCAAATACTTTATACGGAGGAAAAGGCGCCCCTTTTGATAGATGTGTCCATTTGCTGAAGTAACTACGAGCTGATTTTAATGTTCAGCTTTTACTAATTTACTCTTTTATTTGTTTTTTGTTCCGCTGGTAAATTTGCATCTCTACACTTTGTCATTTGTGTATTGCATCACCAGTGTGCTTTTAGACAAAATGGGGACCCGCTCATCAAATCATTTGCTGGGCTGCATAACACTGGAAAAAAAAAACAACTCGATGTGGCAAATGTTTTTGTTTTTCAGCAATACAGACTGCGATATGAAAAAAAATGCATTTCCACCAGATGACTCACATAACTGTGTTTGGAAAGAATAATGATTCAAGAGTGATTTGGGATGGTTTTGTAGTGGAGTGCGTCTGCATGGCGGATAAAAAAAAAGATTTAAAAAAAGCTGTTTGGAACCTTTCTCGCAGTGCAACCAAAACAGTTATTTGCCTTGGATAGCATTCAGATGTGGCTTTGCACTTGTCACAGAGAGTTTTGTAGTGCTATGCTGTAAATGGTCAGATATGTTGCCTTGTGTAGTGACGACAATTGTAAGATGCTGCAGACGGAGACGCTGGACAACTTTAACACAAGTGACAGCTGTTTTTGCAATCAAGTCTTCCTTTTCCGTGCTTCTATCCTATACTTCGTAAAAGTCTAAAGAAGGAAAGGGACGCACATCCCCGAGGCCCACTGGGTTGGGTGCTGGATCACAAAATGTCAAAATGAGAAAAGAAGAGAAGAACAATCAAAAAGTAGTACCTGCCGATGTACCACGTGATGAATGCTGTGCACTATGGGTACTTAAGATGGCAGCCTCAGTCTAATGGTTAGCAGTCTGAGGAAGAGCATTTTGCTCGAAACGACACGCCAATAAATTGTATAAGGGAGCCTGTTTTTGGTGTGCGGATCGTTCTTCTCTTCTATCCTATACTTCGCTCATCTGTCCGCACATCGAATCTGTTTTTTGTTTTTAACTTGAGTTCCATGACGCAGACTTCTGTTGTTAATCAGTCGTGGTAAATGAGTGGGAGTTTTCTTTTGTATCTTATAAGTATATATTATTTTTTTACTCTTCCTGCACTGCGACCACTACCGACATTAAAATGTCGATGCTGAAACGATATATTGTGCAGCCCAACCCAATTGCGCCACTGGTGCGCAGAAACTCAAAAGACTGTCTATAAATTGCTTCTCCCGTGAATGACACCTGCCTCCTTTAAACTAGAAGAAGCAGTAAATTCAGGTGGCAACCTTTTGTCTAAGAAAAATGGTGTTAAGTGTGTGGAAGCGGCCAAAACATTTATATTCAGCCCGCAGTTTATTGTTTATTGTCTTTATTTATCTTTAGCTCCATGCAGGGACTCCTAATGGTGCCATGTGACTCACATGACGATTTTCGCCAACAAGTCCTTCGCCTTTCTCCTTCAAATCACCACAGAATATAAATAAGCGTCCCCTGTAATTAGTTTACTATCACTAAGCGCAGGCTGTTAGCCCTGAAATGTGGCACGTCTATTTTTTTTTCAATTTTTCTTTCCTTTGTGGCACTAACAACTGTGATTGATCGTCTATCCCTGGCAGGGGAATCGACAAGGCGAACTTGTTGGCGTGCATTTTAATGTGCGAGCCCATGTGTGTTGAGTTTCGTGCGTACATGTTCGCTAATGCGTTTTGTTTCGTGCCTTCTTCTCGTGTCTGCGTGGTTCCGCGGTTCGTGTCCATTAAGGAGATCTCATTAATCACACTAGTCGCTGACCCCGTCTCTTCACCTCATATTTCTACTCAGTCATCCACAAACAAGGTACTCTGTCAAAGACTTCAAAGTCACTTACATTCCACCCCTATCATTCCCAAGCCACAGCCAGGGTGCTTTCTAAACTGCTCCAAGCCTTTACATGGACAGTAACAGAGCATTGTCCTTGTGAAGAAATTTTGGAGGGGAATCTACAGCGTGTCAGCAAAGCAAATTGGCTGATTGTGAAGGGTAGTAGAACGCACCCATGTGTTTCCGTGGGGGTTAGTGTAGGTTTGTGTGTGTTCAGCCTGATTCAGGCTCCAAACAGATGAAGAGGGGACGAAGCCTGCTGGTGTGTAATGTATCACTGTCTGCCCCCTACCCACTCAAACACATATGTTCGCGCGCAAACGCCCACACGGCCAGACAGGCACAACGTGACCCCCAGCGCCCCGATCCAGAGAGAGATGTCTGCTGCCTGACAGTGTGTCAGCAGGCCCAGATAAACTCAGCCGCCAGCTTTTCACAAAGCTTGTCCTCCCTCCTGCTGACCGGCGAGATGCTTCCACACCGCTGACCATGTGACCTCACCTTCCCCGAGTCCTTTGCGCAGCCTGCTAAGCACTGCTGTATCTCATAAATGAGCCGTCACACTACGGCTTATGTTGCTGGACACACACACTCTTGACTGGGATGAATTTAAAGCTGCGCAGAAGAGGTTTTATGTGCACAAAGGTTTAAAGGACTGTGCGTTTTACATGTAAGGTGTGAGACGGAGAGCAAAACAGACCGAGTGAATATTAGAGTTAGATTTGTCAGGTGGCCAGAGACATAACGTCAACTTAGTGCAAATTTACAGTACTAATGAAAAGCATTCACCTCCCTTTGAAGTTTGCCCTTCAGCGTTTAATCCTGGTTGAGATCATTTTTAACGAAATTTACAACAAAAAACTCATTCATGCCAAAGTGAAAACATATCTCTACAAAGTAATGCCAATGAACTAAAAATATGTACTGTGAAATAAGTGTTCACCACCTTTAAAGTGACTCATCAAATTGAACACAAAGGTGCAGCCAGCTGGTGCTAGAAGTCACACGATTAGTGGAATGGAGATCATCTGAGCGCAGTAAATGTGTCTCAGCGATTGTAATATAAAGACGCATGTATCTGGAAGGTCCAGTCGCTGGTGAATCGTGGAGGAAGACAAAAGAACATGCCGAGCCTCTACGTGAAAAGGTTATTGGAAAGCATAGGTCAGGGGGATGAACACAAGGAACTTTCCAAGTCGCTGGATATTCCTTGGAGTACAATTAAATCCCATCATTAAGGAATGGAGGGAAAAGGGCACTTGTGCAAATCTGCCCCAGAGCAGGTCGTCTTCAAAAACTGTGTGACCCAGCAAGTAGGAGACGAGTGAGAGAGGCCACCAAGACACCTATGACTACTCTCAAGGACTTCAGCGGGCTGTAATAAGAGACTACAATAAGTGTTGCCTGAGTTCTTCACGAGTTAAAGCTTTATGGAGAGTGGCAAAGAGAAAGACACTGTTGAAAAAAGTTTAAATTAAATCTTGAGTTCACCCAAAGGCATGTAGGAGACTTTGAGTTACATGGAAAAAGATCTTTTTTTTTAGCGTGATGAGAACTAAATTGAGCCTTGTAGCCATTAGACTAGATGCCATGTTCTTCACATAATGACAATCACACCACCCCCGACGTGAAGCATGGGGGTGGCAGCATCATGACGTGGGAACGCTTCTCGGCAGCAGTCCCTGGAAGGCTTGGAAAGATAAATCCTGGAGGTCGACCTGATGCAGTGTGCAGGAGAACTGTGACTTGGGAGACGATTTGTTTTCCAAGACAATCACCTAAAGTTACACCGAAATAGTTTATAGACAACAAGGTGGATGTTCTGGAGTGGCCGAGCCGAGACCTCAGTTCAATCGAGAATTTGTAGCTGGACTTGAAAAGGGCTGTTCACTCACCGTTCCTCTGTAACAGCACAGAGCTTGAGAAGTTTTGCAAAGAAAAGTGGGGTAAAATTGCAGTGTCGAGATGCGCGAGGCTAATTGAGACCCATCGATGCTGTCACTGCGGCAAAAGGTGCATTTATTAAATACTGATTTATTTGCAATTAATTGACTTTGTAAACATCTGTTTTCACTTTGGCATGAAAGAGTCATTTTTTTTGCAAACCCCTGGCAATGAAAAGCCAAATTATATTGACCATGATTCAATATTGAAAAGCAGGGCCGGCCCTGAACAATTTGGTGCCCTAGGCAAGATTGTAGTTTGCGCCCTCTAGCATCACAGTGAATTTCACTCCTAATTTTCATACAGTAACACAAACTGTATGCATGTATTCAAGCTTTTATTTAAGTACAAACAACACACTAAATGAAACTGAAGAAACAAGTCTTTGTGACACTCCCTGGCTAACTGACGTGTATTCAGGCAAATATTTAACCACAAGCGCCGATGCGGGTCCTCTACCGTGGTCTTCAGACGTTAGCGAAGACGGTTCACTAACGTCTTTGCTGCTAACGTTAGCAGCTAAGACGCTAATGTAACGTCTTTGCTCCGAACGTTAGCAGCTAAGACGCTAACGTAATGTCTTTGCTTTGAACGTTAGCTGCTAAGACGCTAATGTCTTCGCTGCTAGCGTTAGCACCTAAGACGCTAACGTACCATCTTTACTGGTAAAGGTAGACAAACTGCATCGGCGCTTGTTAACAAATACTTGCCTGAATACATGTCAGTTAGCCTGGCAAGCTTGTGGCGCCCCCCGGTGGATGTCGGCGCCCTTAGCATTTGCCTATACTGCCTATGCCTAGGGCCGGCTCTGTTGAAAAGTAATCAAAGGGGAAAACTTCTTACTATATTCTACTTGTATGTGCAAATAACCTAAAATATGTGTCGCGTATATGTGGATATACATACTGTGTCATTTACATTTTTATTTATTTATTTTTTTTACAGATTGCTACACTGACTAACAATCAATTAACACTTATTTTAGAGTTGTTTTCTGCATACTATAGTCATTTCTCTTGAATTACAAAAGCACATTTTCACACTGTTTTTGGTAAGGAGCTATGTGTTGATCCAAAACAGTGAAACTCAATATGAACGTCCCCACAGTTCAGCGCTTTAAACATTGAAAATGACAATAAAAAAATCAACAGCAACATCCCTTTTCGGTGTAGCTGCCACTTTTACTTGCTTTTCATGACTAATTCTTCAGTGGACACCACCTGAAAATTGCCTAGAGCACCCTTTGACATATTTTCTCCCAGCCTCTCCTTGGTTCTTTATTATTCACTACTTTACTCCCTCTCTATCTATCTCATGCACACACCTACCTACCTCCAGTCACCTCCAGCGGGAAGCAGAATTGGGCTGTCTGTCAAATCGACAACCTTAAAAGGGCACACAACCCTGTAGGAGATATTAATGAATGAAATACAGCACTGACACAAACACACAAACACACACAGACACACACACAAAGTACAAAATCTGCCTCAGCTGAGACGGCCCAACATCCACCGAAGCAGCTGTTCTGCATCACCTGCATCTATTTTGGACACACGCGACTTCCCCGCCCTTCAAACTGACTGTTAGTTTTTTAATTTAGCCCCGTGCACTCGGGAAGCGTTCAGACGAGGAGGGGACGAGGTGTCGGGGGCGATGAGGTTGGCATCCACCTTGTCAGCGCGCGTTAATCAGCACACACCTGCCTCAATAAATATAGATTTTGCTTGGAAACTACGCATTGACTTTTCATATTTTAAAAAACAGCGCCGCCCCGCTATCCTCATTAAAATTGAACAGATTATCCAAATTACTCTGATCTGCGACGGATTAGAGAGTCAAGAGCATTGTTTCCTGTCTTGCACTGTCACGGCAGAAAATCTGGCACCCGCACTCGGTCCTGACAGCGTATCCAGTATCTGGTTCTTTCCATTTTTTTCCTGTCATTCCTCTCCTCCTGTGTGTGTCCCCTTGACTTTATCCTTGACTTATTGCTTTGATAATGAAGCCAAGAGATAAACATCTCCCATTGTTCACTGTTATTCTAATAAGGCGATGATTCTCATTACTTGGATTTTGTGTGTGTGTGTGTGTGTGTGTGTGTGTTTGCATGAGTACAGTATGTTTTCTGACCTTGGCAACATCCACATACTACTCATGAGAGCCAATATTGGCAGAGTGAAACAGACACAGCTTTCCCTTTTTTTTTTTTTTTTTTTCAAAAAGAATTAATTAAAAAAAAAAAAAAAGATCATCCGTCTGTTTCGCTGCTGTTTATTTGTGCATGTCGCCTTGATATTGATGTGGATGCAAATTAGTTTTCACTCATTCCGTATGCAATCCCTGAATATTTGCAAGTTTTTTTTTTTTTTTTGCAGGAGATGTTCACGCCGGAGTGTAAGTTCAAGGAGTCGGTTTTCGAGAACTACTACGTGATCTACTCGTCCACTGTGTACCGGCAGCAGGAGTCAGGACGGGCCTGGTTCCTTGGCCTCACCAAGGAGGGGCAAGTCATGAAGGGCAACCGGGTCAAGAAGACTAAGCCCTCATCACACTTTGTGCCCAGGCCCATTGAAGGTATGAGAAATGTTTTTGGAACAACTTTGACAGCGATCTTTTTAATGCTCATTAAGTTGGACAGCATTCCTGAAAAATTATGATTTTGCATCCATTTAATGACAATATGGTGAAATCAATACTTAGCTACTACAAAGAGTAGAATGTATATATGTGTCTATCCATCTTTGCACAACTGTTTGTTGGTTTTAAGGCGGCGCTCCACCAGTGCCAGTCCGCCAGTAACAAAAAAGGTCTATAATGACTTCTCTGGCTTTGCTAGAGTTTTCCAAAGTTTAAAAAAAAAAGGAACATTTTTCAAACTTTTAAATTCTGGTTGGCCTGAGACCTGAAAGGTGTAATGAAAGATAATATTGAGTCGTATTATGGGAAAGTTGGCTCAAGTGGTTTCGGAGCTTGACCCGTGCTGCACAGTAAAAAGCATCTGCTGTTTCATTTTCAGCCATTGCTTTTCAAATGTGTCTCTTGTGAGCGTTCCAGCTTCATGAAGGTGCGACACTACGCTGAACAAAAATATGAACGCAGCATGAAAAAGTTAAAAGCGTGACCGGTACACAGGCTTGGACCGGTGACTATAAAAGGTCACCTTAAAATGCAGCTTTATTCAAATGAGACAAGACAAGAACGGGCTGCTGGCAGTCAGCTTGGGCCGTAGCCGGACGCTTCAATGTCCGCGACTCCATTTGTCATCTGAGAAATAGTTTTAGACATCTTTGGATGGACAATGTCTGACAATGTGATTCTGTGCCCAAGAATGTCTGCCAACTTCTCTGAGTGCTTCAGAAAGAGTCGGACAACATTTAACTTGCCAACATCTTTACATCTGTGCGTTGCAGATGTGTGGCACTACACAATTTACCTTGTGATGTATTGCCTCACTCTCCATCTGCCTTTTATCATTTCTAATATAGTGCATATTGTTTCATGATGACGTTCTGTTGTCAGGATGCTGTGTGTCGGAACAACAAATATTTAAATATTAAAAAGATTGAATACAATTTAAGAAAATATTACATACTGCGTTTATGTTTTTGTTCAGTATAAATCAATGCAGTACCTCTTTAAAAACTAAGATATAAGGCTGCATTGAGATTTGGCCTTTGAAAAGCATTACACTCACAAGTGATGCTGTAAAAAAATAAAAAATAAAAAATACAAATGGTAAAATGGCAGTAATGGTGCCAGATGCCAAAACACATTAAAAAAAAAAAAAAGGTGAAATACAGTAATGTACAAAAACTAAAAAAACAGGGACAATAACAATAAAAATGTAAAATAATGGTATTTTTTTAAGCAGATGTAAATACAGAAAAACTGTGAACTGTCATACATTATAAAAGAATGAATTACTATTCATAAAAATATAGATTTTTGATGTTGACATTATTTACCTGTTTGGCCCTTCTTCTTCTTCTTCAAATTTGTTAGACCCCTACCCAATATAAGGATTTTTAAAAAACTGTTTCTTTATTAAGAATTTTTTATTAAGAATTATTTTTATATTTTATATATGTAATATTTATATTTTATATTTATATTTTATTATAAGAACAATTTTTATTAAGAATTGTTTAGTTAATTTATTGAGTTTCCCTTCTGGGATAAATAAAGTATTTTTCATTTCTATAATGGTTAATACACCATCATGTAGATGCTCTTTAACCAAATTTATACTTTTAATGCTAAAATATAATTATTATTGTTGTCCATAAATTTTCAGATTGACTGTTTTATAAAAAAAAGAAAGAAAATGTAGTAAAGCACAGTATTATTTCTTGATTAAGATGTCAAATTCTAGTTATTTACTTGCATTTCTGAACAGAAAAAGTAGTTTTAGTGGTTGAATGTTACACTTGATTCATTTCTGACTTCTCAGAGAAGCCCGGTTGCTCAAATTTGGGTATAAGAAGGTGAATTCAGTTTAAAAATCCACATTCCTGATGAAAATGGTAAAACGACGAGAGCTGAGTGGCATTAAAGCACTTCATGAAGCTGGATGGTCTCTCTCTCTCCCTCTCTCTCTCTCTATATATATACATATATATATACATATAAAGTGCTATATGTGATATGTTTAGCACGGTAAATAAACATTTTTTTCTGTGACTTCAATATGTATTATCTGTAATTTAAGCAACACAGTAAAAATCTGTAAAATAACAGTTTTTTTTGTTAAAAAGCTAATATTCATTCAACCGACTCTACTTTTCAAGTATCAGGCTAAAGAAGCTCTTTCCCTTTTGTTCAGCTGTTGTGGTTGCACATTTATTTTGAACCTCTTATATGTTTCTTGTGGGAGCGCACTAATATCTGATAGATATTATCGTGAAAACTTGTCCAGCAGTGTGATAAAAAAAAAAGTGCTGACATTGCCCTAATTCCCTTGTCTTATCCCTCTCAGCCTGGTATAATTGTCCCAGCCTCACTCCTGACCTTGTCTCTGTCTGTGCATCCATCTCTTCAATCTGCTCTCCATTGTCCTCTTTCTGAGCTCCTCCTCTCTTTGTCCTCTCCTCTTCCTCTCCCTCCGTCGCTTTCCCTCTCTCTCTCTCTCCTTTGCATCTCTGCCCACACAGTTTGTATGTACAGGGAGCCGTCACTGCATGAGATAGAGGACAAGCACCGCTCCAGGAAGAGCTCAGGGACTCCCACCATGAACGGAGGGAAAGCTGTCAATCAGGACTCCACATAGCACTGGGGGGAGGGGCTTCCAGCAAGGGGGGGCGTGGCCTCATCCTGACTCAGGGGAAGGGGCCATAGGAAAACTCGCCGCCCCCCCCACCCCCTCGATATACGCACCACCATGCCCTCTGAAACAACCGGAGGGTGTTGCGACGACAACAAGGAGCTATTACTGTACAACCCAAGACAACAAAAAACTGAACTCTTGCCTGTGAAAACCTTTTAGATGAATTAATATGAAACCAGAGGATATATATGAAGAAAAATCATTTTCAATCAGGACTTGACCAACATTTTATGCAAAAAAAAAAAGAACAAAAAAAAAAAGAAGAAAAAGCTGTGATAAACAAACAAAGGAATGGTGGTCTCCCTTCACACAAATACAAATATCTGTCATTTTCAATTTATGCTGTGAAAAACAAGCTTTAATACATGTTCAATTTTCATACACTGAGGTTTTTTTTTGTTTGTTGTTGTTGCTGTTTTGTTTTTTTTCTTCTTTTTTTCTAAATGCTATTGCACTCTCATATGCTTTGTTGTGTTATTGTTGTCGGTAATAACTATACCATCGTCATTATAATCCTCATGACTAATCCGTTGATCTTATCATCCCAGTTACTATCACGGTTATTCTGGCTTTCTTTTTGTTTGTGAGACTAAAAGGAAGTGTTTTTTTTTTAATTGCTCATGTTTTTTTTTTTTTTTTCTCTCACAGTTTGATCTTGAATGCACTGTCACGCCACTTTATTCTGGTGTGAAGGTAAAAAAACAAAAAATGAAAGTATCGATAGTTCTCTATGTTAGACTCCAGTTGAAAAAGAGTGCTAAGGGTGGGATGTAATTTACTCAGGTGTGTACTGTAAGTTAGACTAATGTGACTAATAGGACACAAACTCCCCTATGTTGGTCCTGCTGCTGTGGCAGGACGGGACTGATACAAGCAATATAATAGAGAGCCGCCTAGTAAGTCTCTAAATAACACTAATAACGAGCTGACGAGACACCGCCGAGGTCGGTGTGTTAGTCAGTGGAAAAGACTGACAAAGAAAGTTGCGTAGGTTGGCAAAAGTTGGAATCAAAGGAAACCTTTCGATAAAGCTTCAGCGTAATCTTTAACATTTGCAAGGATTATTAGGTTAGAAGCAAAGAGATGTCCGTACTTGTCTGAAATGACAACGAATAGTACTCTCTCCAGAAGCTGAGAGGACGATAATGACCAGCATCAGCACTACGAGCCATGGCCGAAAACGGTCACCTCACGTTTGCACCTCAAGAAACACAGACCCCTTTCTCTGCTGTTAGCTATAACGACAACTCTCAAAATATAACTATATACCAGTATTCATGCTTTTGAACTATACAGACAAATCATGAAGTAATCTTTGATTAAAGACTTCTGCTGTTTTTCTAAGCGAGAGAATGAAACGGACGTTGTATCTGGCAGGCCTAGCGGCGGCGGCGGCGGCGGAGGGTTGTGTTGACCGATTTTCAATACGTTCTACTGTTTCTGTTACTTTTATTGTGAAATCATTAGTGGGTTTTCAACACTGGTGGACAGGGTGCCTGACTGTTTAATAAACCACTGACCTGACATGTGGATGTTTTCAATGTAAGGTCGCAATCATTTGGGCTTTCCCGTCACAATGGAAGCAGAATGTTTCATTGAGGAGCCAGTTCATCTGGACTTAGCCAGGTCTGAGGAGGATGTCTTACCAATCTGGGTGAGGTGTATCTCACAAATTGTTTTTTTTTTTTTTTTTCTGAAATGGTAACGCATACACTCTCCATCCCTCCTGGTTTTGTGACCCATGAAATGAGCCATTTAGCTGCATTGTGGAGGAAAGCTTCTCTTTCATAAATCAACATACTGACAGGGCTGTATAAACAAGGTTAATTGACTGGTACACCACATACGCCGTGTGCGCTGCTGAGCTCATTCCTAATCCCCAATTAGTTTGTCTAACTCAGGAAGTCCTATAGTTGTTCCATGAATGGGGCCAGACATGAAGGCTGGCCGCTCATTTGTCCAGCGCTCGTTGCACAAAGGCTGGCACCGGTGTGGTGTTTGAGGATTGGGGTCGATGGCGTTTTTAATCATTAAAGGTGGTACACAGCTAAGCCGAGCCAGCTGAAGGAAGCTGAAAAGGGAACCAGGCGAGACAAAGCATGGCCATAGCATGACTGTAAAAGTTGTTTGGTTTGTGGTGAGATCTAATACGAGTCTTGAATTTGGGGAGGAAACTTTTTTATGCAACGTTTTGATCAGTATTTTAGCGAGAGTTTATACACCTCTCCTATACCTGGTTGGAAACCATACGCTAGGTTGGTGGTATGTACAGTAAATAGCACACATTCAGTTGCACAGAGCAAACCGCAGTGATGTACCATCATGGATCTGGAAGGTTCTTCCACCTCTGGCCCGGGTCCACAGCTGATGCAAGTTATCTGCAAGAGCTAATGGTAGATTAGTTCAACTTCCACAGCACCTAGTGCGCAACAGTGATACATACAGTATATTAGACGTGGCACTGAGAGTCAACCGGCAAGACCAGCATACGAATATCTTTTTACAGAGGTTTATATTGGTGCAAATGAGGTACATGTGGACTTAAAGCAATGCATGAAATTGGATGTACTCAATGTCAACTGTTGACAGCAGAATGGAAGGATTTGAAAAGGAAACGTATAAAGCGAGGAGGTAAAAATAGCTGACGTGAGAGAGCAGTAAAGCAAAGCACTTTTTAATGTGGGTTTATTGATGTATGAAAGGTTGAGCGAAGGCTTTGGTTGTATGAGATATTAAATATGATTTAATATTTTTATGTTTGCAGATGATTTCACTGCATTGGAACACGCTCATATATGCATTATGAATTGTGAGATGACATACAAAAAAAAGAAAAAAATATGCATTGATAATAAAAATCAGAATGAAGTTAGTGATTGTTTAAGAATAAAGACTATGTTATCAAAAAAAAAAAACAACCAACAACTTTCACCGACGCAGTGATTGATTCAATGTGTTGTGGATCACGGCTGACTTTTTTTTTTTCTTTTTTTTTATTAATGTCACTCTTTACGACGACAAGAAGAGAAGCAGCAGAATAAGCAGACAAACAAATCCATCAATTTGTGTCGTTACGTGCTTCAAATTCGGAAAGTGCAGTCCGTTTCCTCTATCGCTCACCCGGAGTGATTTATCTCCTCACTAGCCCCTAAATCCGATGTGTCATTTTGGGATGGCGCTCCTTCGCCCTTAATTCTCCTGTTGTCATGGAAACAGACCTTCCGTGCCGTCTGCAAGGAGAATGAGGAGGAGGAAGAGGAGGAGGAGGAGGATGAAGGCTCCCTTGACTTTCAGGACGTGGCTTGTATTCTCTCCTGCGTGATGGCTGCAGCACAGAGCAGTATTGGGGGGTAGGGGGGAGATATATATATATATTTATTTTTTTCTATCTCTTCTATTTTGGTGTTTCCTTCAGTTACAGTAAACGGCTGAGGAGAGAGCAGGCCTGTAACCTGGGGGGACAATATGTACTCACAATAAGATACAGAAAGCGAGAACAAAACGATTGAGAGAAAGAAGTTTGAGGTGAAAGAAACTACTTTTTCCATCCTCCCCCCCCACAAATCTACTGTTATACACACTTGCTCACACACACCAAGTCAGTCATTGTAATTTATCCAGTGTATTGATTCATCTGTACTTTAAAGAAAGCTCCGGCATATACATTAATTGAAAGTGTCTTCGATGGAAAAAGTCTTCGGCCGTGCTAGTGTCTCCAGGAAAGTGTTAAATGCTGATGTTTGCATCGGGCTCACAGTCCCGATTCATAACCCGCATGTCTACCAGGTGGCACCATCTTAGTCTGCTGTGATAGTATCCCCCAACCACGGAATGCAGCAGAGGCTGATAAGAATGACAAGTTTTGTAAATATTACACGAATTGACTCGATGATGGAGCTCGATTAAAAGTTAGGCGGACGTCTGAGCCGAAAGCTGCCGAAACATTTCATGCAAAACCGCAGATATCAACCTCATGGCAGCGCTACAGAAGAAGCCATTGGCAAGTCAGTCAGTCAGTCAGTCAGTCAGGTTGACTGTGTGGAAATGATTAATGTCCTGTGTCAATCCACCCAGCAGAAGCTCAGATATTTATTAAGATAAGTGAAAACTCGTGGCAGAAAATTCAGGGGATCTGAACTCTGTCAAAATCGTCCCCTAGCGTGAAGCCTTATCCTTCAGCCGAGGAAAGACAAAGAAATGTCATTAAAATTACAAATATGTAAACCTGCTGGAGGTGCTAGACGGCTGATTCATCTGCTGGGGGACAATAAAAATATGTACAAACCTTCATGACCCAACAGAAGTTTCCCTTTTAAGTCTGGAAATATAGTAGTCTGTCCTGCTAACATGTTAGCTTCTCGGTAAAGACCTCTAAAAAAATTAACTATACTTTAATTAAATGATGACAAAAACACAGGACGAGCTACAGTGGTTGCCTTAGGATTGAGTTTTTCCATGAAAATGAGTAATTCAAAATACGCTAGCCGTTCCGAGCTGCAAGGTGGCGCAGTTGGTTAGCACTGTTGCCTCGCAGGAAGAAATTCGCCGGTTTGCGATCTTTCTGTGTGGAGTCTCCATGTTCTCCCCGTGCAGCGTGGGTTCTCTCCGGGTTCTCCGGCTTCCTCCCACGAGTCCAAAAACATGTTGAGGTTAATTGGTGATTCTAAATTGACCCTAGTGAGGACTAAGTGGTGTATAGATAATGGATGGGTGGATGTTAGCCATTCCAAGCTAATGTAAGCTAGGCTAATGTTAGCTTTTTTGACAAATGATTGCTAACCAATGTTATTGCCATAATTTCTGCCCCAATAACCGGGGTTGACGTAACTGGTAAATACAGGTAATTCTAACACCAATACGTTGACAGGAGCGTAGATGATCGTTATTTTGAAAATAACGGTTACTTGACAATTTCACAGAAACTCTAAAGGTGGGAGCCTGTCGTCAATAACCCACTGGCTATCCTAGATAGGTTTACAGGAAGATACCACATAACACAGGGGTCTCCAATCCTGGTCCTTGAGGGCCGCAATCCTGCATGTTTTAGATGTTTCCCTCTTTCAACACAACTGATTCAAATGATCAGCTCATCATCAAGCTCTGCAGAAGCCTGATAAAGATCCTGATCATTTGAATCAGGTGTGTTGGAAGAGGGAAACATCTAAAACATGCAGGACTGTGGCCCTCGAGGACCAGGATTGGACACCCGTGACATAATGGATGGAGGATAACTGAATTAAACAGTTTCTGGCATTGAAATATTAGCAGACCTACGGTTTCATTATCTTTAAGTGGTCGACCAACTGACCAAAAGAGTGGAAGAGATGCAATACAGAAAAAAACACTATTTTTCTTTCCATCCAAATGGGTTTAACCCCGAAGCACAGACCGAAAAACAACTTTTATCATCCCCACATCTGCCTCTGTAATTAATTTTCACTGAGAGTAGAAGCAAGTCAAGGTCAGCTGTTTAGACTTCTTTTGGGATACATGCTGGACGGCTGTGAACAGTAAACAGCTCGAAGGCCACTCTCCTCTCCAGCTGACCTCTGCTACCGTCCTCCCCCACCTCCCCCATTCCTTTGCTCCCGTGTGGAAGAGGCCACCTTCAACACAAATATCCTGCAGACAAGGAGGATAGGAACATTGCAGCTTTAAAACAAAAATAACGAATGATTTAGCATCGCATTGATATCAGCGTCAAACCTTTTTTTTTTTTTTTTTTTCTTCAAAACAAGGCCTCCGCAACCTCCAAATATTATTTGCGACGTTAAGCTTGACAGTGCAAATGTCGCACAGGGTGTATTCCTAAATCAGAATACCCTTTGTTTTCAAAGACAAACATCTAATCGCGCAGCCAGGAATCATTTCAGCCAACCGACTGGCCTCGGCCCAAAGCTTCACAGCAACCTGGACATGCAGGATAATTCAGGACAGTTTTGAAGGTTTGTTGAACTTGTCTGCAAACATTTCTCAACCTTGGGTGAGATTGTGAGACGTGGAGTATGTTAACAAGTTTGCCGACACTGATGCAGGCAAGTGTATTGGAATATAATGATCCATTATGGTAGAAGGAGTTTCTTTCATATCTGTGATTTGGTGTAAGCGCCCATCTTTTTTAATTCCATCGATGTGTTTGACACTTCATCCTGAGGGCGACATTATGGTGTACATTACATTTCAGGGCGATTCCATCCAGTTGTTGATATATTTCAGTCAGGATCAAAGTAGCGACGCCTCAAAATGTACATTCAAGCTCTCCGGCTTTATTAAATCTTTTAATTTCAAGCATCTTATGTGCTTCTTCTCTTCCCACCCTTAAGTGAGATTGTATTATACAAGATATTTCACATCTCAGGGGCACAGTAGCTTCTGCATTTGGTTGGTTTCCTGGGAGTATTGTATAACAACATACTGTTTACCGGATATAAAGTTTGACACCTGAATCCTCTGTTGCTCATGTGAGAGAAAAAAAGTGGTTTTAAAACTACTCTAAATTAGCTTTCACAGGTTAAATACCTCCCCGCTGTTGCCTTTTTTTAAATCCAAATTTCTCATCCCATGGTGCCACATAATTTTATTTTCTCCTCTTTTCTCTCAAACCATCTGCGCTAACGTGACAGATTTGTGGCAGGCGTGTCAATGTACTTTAAAGGTCACAGCTGGCACAGTTTACAACTTCTCTGTGATGCAAAAATCCCTTTTTCAGGATTATGTCAAATTAAATTCCGTTTCAGAAGTTGCATTTTTCCGTGGAGCCGGCGTCTGCTGTCACATTCTTTTGACGCCGTACAAAACCGTAATACTACCTGTCAAACCAGAAGTGTTTTTGTGCAATTTCTCAGTCATCCAGGTCGTAGTGATTCAGCAAAGCACTTCAGTGGAAGACAACCTGACTCTTTTTTTTTTGGTTCTTGAAGATATTTCAGCTCTCATCCCAGAAGCTTCTTCAGGTCTATCTGCCTGGTACACTGCAAAAAAAGAAAAGTTGGGTCAACTCAAAATTTCAAGGCAACAAACTTCGATAAAAGTTTGAGTTGGACAATTAAACTAAATATTTTAAGTTTTGCT
>NW_007578546.1:0-2586 GCF_000690725.1 Stegastes partitus | reverse complement strand
CTGTCCAATGACGCATTTGATGACAATAAATGCATAGGCTCTCCACTCATCTGGGTTAACAACGGCGGCGTCTATTTATGATCTGTACGGTTATTTATACAAGCCTGCACATGAGATTGCCTTTTGCAGACTCATGAGCGCGCCGAGCAGAAAACATTCTTCCTCTTCCATCTCTACCTCTTTTTGTCCTGCTGTTTTTGATATGTGCCTGCTCCTCCGGGACTCCACTTGTTTCTCTTTGCGCATCCTCTCAGGGAGAGAACGAGGGAACTCCTACTCAGAAGTGGGACGTTCAGTTCTGCTCATTAAAAATAATTGGTCTGTGTTCAATTAAGGCTCAGTGATGCGCCTTTGATCTGGCTGGCTTAGTATTTTTTATCTGATTGCCTGAGAGTGATAATAAAGGTTTGAATGAAGTGATGGTTGGGAAGTGTGAATGCACATCTGCAGGACGGTCCACTGTGATGAGATGATACCACCGCTTTACCTTTTTTTTTTTTCCCCCCTCTCTGTGTCTCTTTCTCTCTGTGATTTGCTGCTTTCGGCTCCTCCTGTTTGCGGATCGATACTGCGAGGAACGCTGCAAACAAACACTGATACAGGAGGCATAAGGCACATAAAAGTTCATGCACACTGTACACATGCTCCCACACACATTGTAAACCCACTCACCCAGCTGCCTGCCCACACACACTTTGTATTTCTTACTCTCGCACACTCTATTACTTTATTGAAGGAGCTCTGCAGCATGAGCATGTTAATGTGCTGGCAGTGGTTCCTGTTACACTGGAAAGCTGTTCTGTTGAATCCCAATAGCCCAGGGACAGAAAGCACACTAAGCCAAGCTTTGACTGCAGTTATGCTCCAACACTGTTACTTTAATAATTTTCTCTCTCATCCCCTTGCTCATCCTCTTTGAACCTCTCTCTTCCCTCTGCCTTCCTCTGCTTTCTCACTTTCCTAATCTCTATTCCCTGACCACCCTCCTCATCCAATTTGATACGTCTGCTCAATCTCGCCTGCCTTTTCGGCAAACTGCTTCTATTTCTCACCTTTTCGCTTTGTGTTCCGCCCACAGTTCTTCTTCACCTGCTTGTGGTTTTACGAGTCTCCCCGAATTCGCCCCAGTTTTTACACGCATGCATGATTCATACGCAGCGAGGATCGATGCATTTTTTAGCAGTGAGGGCCCTGTAAGGATGTGCATTTCTGCTGAGCTACTTAAACGCGCGATCATTAGCGCAATCATAAATTATGTTACATCAGCACACATGGATGTTTCCTTAAATATGTGAACTGCACACTTAATGCGGAGATGCAACACACGTGAGATCTTTTGTCTCGCTGCAGATTTGCTCGCCGAGGCCGTACGCGGGGAAAACGTGCGCTCGCAGTGCAATCGATAGTTGCAGCCGCTGATGTTGATGATGTTGCTGCGATCAATTATTTGCAGGAACATCAAAGACACACAAGGTGAAAGGGTGTCTGTAAAACTCTCAGTTTATTGGTTTTGCTGGTCTGCCATTAAGATGGCAAAACATACCGCGGATGTTTATTATATTTTCAAGTCTGTATGGATCTGACGAGGAGAAGAACAGCCTCCTCTGCTGGAGTGAAAACAATGTGGCAGAGACATAAATACTCTAATGTGTTTGATGAATGAATGGGTGTCAGTAATCCTGATTGATTTACAATACAACATCGAATGCAGCACTTATCTCCGCAGGTCGGTGGAGCGCGGTTGGGCATCGAGGAAGCCTGCAGGGATTTTAGGCTCTCTGCAGGCCTCGTTCAACAACATCTCTTTCACAAGCGGGATAAATAGGGCTTAGCGGCAGCATCTCCACTGTGGCTGTTCATTTACTGATCATTAAATATGCCAGACTGTCAGGGCTACTTTAAATAATGCAGGCACACAGGATCAAGGTCAGCTGTTGGTCGAGCGACTGCGAGAATGAAAAGTGGCTGAAGAACTTTTAAACAAAGGACTGAGGGGTTTAGAAACAGCCGTGATGTTGACATTTACCACGTGACACGACACATAGTTTACTTTGTACGGTGAAATAAATGAATGTACTTTGTCAAAATGTCCGCAGTGTGACTCAGTAATGTCACCTAGAGCCAGTTTAAAGATACCAGAACAAGTCAGACTGTAGCACCAAGAGCCCAGAGTACCGAGTTAAGCTCAAGTGTGTCATTTGTAAGTTTAAAGATGTGATGAATCTTGTTTCAAAACTGACATAACCTTGGGCGTTGCTATAGCTCACCAGGTTGAGCTGGCGTCTTACGTACAGGGACCGTAGTCTTCGATGTGGAGATCATGAGTTGGAATCCCGCTCATTGCCCTTTTCCACAGGTCCCATTCTTCTCCACCACTTTCCTGTCTCCCTCTCTACTACTGCACAATCAAATAATAAACAAATAAAAATAACATAGCCTTACTTCAAAGCAACAGATTTATGGCAGGAATCTAACAGATTCAAATGTCCAAGTGCTGCCTCAGAAAAACAAGTTGTGGTTTAGTACATTTAATGTAATGAAAGGTTGATGTACAGTTGAAACCAGAACATCCACTGTATAAAAAGA
>NW_007578545.1:283434-316877 GCF_000690725.1 Stegastes partitus | reverse complement strand
CATGCTCGCCGTTTTTCCAACATGGCGGATTTCCTGTCGAGTTTACAGAAACATGCTAATGGACTTTTTTGTGCGTCACAAGTTGTTACACATGTGTAGCAAATGTAGTAGTTGTAAATCAAACATAGCCCCAATGGGAATCTGTTGATTGCACTGGTGTGCTCGGACCCTAATAATAAATAAGAATAATCACAACGGTTACAATAGGGTCCTTGCACTGGTGTGCTCGGACCCTAATAATAAATAATAATAATCACAACGGTTACAATAGGGTCCTTGCACTGGTGTGCTCGGACCCTAACAACAAGAGTTTATCTCTGCAACTTCTTTTTGAAAAATTCTTGTGCTGTAATTAAAGGAACACTTGTAAGATTTGTTCAGATGTGTAAATATCAGTATATATGTTACTGGTTAAGAGTAAATGAAGATGGCACACAGCACAAGTGAAACATTTTCATATTCGCCTAAAATTAAAAGAAGCATTTTCAGGATAATTATCTCTTTGCAATGATCCAGCTACAGCTCTAAACCTCTCCCAAATCATAGCACAATATGTGAACATTCTCTCTACAAAGGCTGACTCTGATAACATGAAGCAGAACAAAACTAGAGAGTGTTTGGTACAGACAGTTCAGGCGAGGTCACATTTTGGCACACTTGTGACCGTCCGTGCCATCCGAATTTTCTTGAATATCACTAATGGTGTTCAATACATCCAAATACAAAATTCATCCAGACTGCTATATATTTTCCAATTCAAAAAATAACCACACAAAACAACTGAATGTTGAATCCAAATGGAGCAGTTTCTTTTTTTTTTAAACAATCTGTATAAAAAAAAAAAAAAAAAGAAAGAAATGTAAAAAAAGAAGGCAAACTAAATATTTCTATAAAAACTGTACACACATAAAACTAAAACAACTATTTATACTATTGTCCATTTATTTACACACATCCATCACGTCCAAGTTACTGCCCATCATGCCACAGCTGGAAGCAGTTCCTTTTTGCGCTGAGGCAGAGAGGAACCTTACACCTCCTGCAAATCACAGGTGTCTTCACCCTGGGCCTTTCAGCATCATGGCACCTCTTACAATACCTCCTGGCCCGATTTTCCTGGTTGTCAAGGAATATGGGCATGCAAGATGTGGAGGGAGCGGGTGGGATGGCTGCTGAGCCTTTAGCAAACTCAAGCATCTCCTGGGCCAACTGCTCCCTGTAGGTCTTTTGGGTGAAGGGCTTTGTTTGAGTAGGGTCCTTCCTCAACTTGAACAGCTCCTTGTGTAAGAGGAAACTGTTCACTGTAGCGATTTCCACAAAGTGGTAAAACAAAGTCTTGTACCACTTCATGGTCTTGTGGCTGATGTTGTAATATGTCATCAGTGCATCCGATAAATCCACACCACCCATGTTGCGGTTGTAGTCGATGATGCTGTCCGGAACTGGTATGAGCTTGTTTTTCCACTCCCCAGCCTCCTTCACCTTTCTCTTCACTGTCAGTCCACTGTAGGCCTGATGCATCGTGGAGCACATTGCAACCTCTCTCGTGTCCATCCACTTTACGAAGAGGAGTTTGCCATCCCTGATCCAACGTATGTCCCCCCTCTCAGCCTTTTTGGGCAGGTCGTTGGTCCGGTTTTGAGGGAAGCCAGTGTGATGTTGTCGAATAGTCCCACAACAGGCAATGTTCTTCTCGGACAGATCATTGAAGAGAGCGGGGCTTGTATAGTAATTGTCTGTAAACAAGTTGTAGCCGCTACCAAGGAGAGGAAGAGGCAAAAGGTCAATCACTGCTGAGTAACTCAGACCGCGAGTTGTGGGGGACTCACTTTTGCCTGTGTAGATGAAGAAATTCCAGGTATAGCCTGTCAGTGAATCAGCCAACACAAACAGTTTGTAACCCCACTTTGTCGGCTTGTTCTTCATGTACTGCTTCATGCTGATCCTGGCTTTACTTCCAACCATCCGCTCATCAATGGACAGATTCCGATATGGCTGGAAATGGGCTTTGCAGGCGTTCACAATCTCCGTATAGAGGGGCTTCAGCTTGAAAAGTCTGTCATACTCAGGAGTGCCCTTTTTTTTGTCATTTTCCTCATCGTCTTTTGGGTCGCTGAGGTGAAGTGACCATATAATTGCCTCAAGGCGGTCCCTGCTCATTTGGTCACCGGGGAAGGAGAAGTTGTATGGCCATCTCTTCCTCCAGTAATCAGACCTGTGGCGTACGCTCACAAGGCCACTGAAAAGAAGAATGGCTAGGAATGTGTAGAACTCCTTCACCGTGAGCGTTTCCCACTTGAACTTCAACCCAGCTTTTCGTCTTCTGGCAGCGTTGGCATTTGTGTTGTCAATGACTTTTTGGACAACAGACGCTGAAAAGAAAAGCTGGAAGAGGCTGAGGGGAGACCATGCCGCGGTGGTGTGAAATGTGGGGCCTGGGGTCCTGGCCGGCATGAATTTGGGTAGTTCGGGTTTGCTGTCCTCTTCCTCTTTGTTATGCCACTCGTCCTCGTCATCCTCTATAGGTGCAAACAATTGTTTTCTACGCTTGGTAGCTGGAGAAGTTCCCAGAGAGGAGCGTTTATTCTTCTTAATGGTGGAGGAAGGTGTTGATGGTCCTGACTGAGGTGTTACCGCCGTTCTTCGACAATGTGTTGGCCGGGGCTTCTTTGCAGATCCTCGGACACTGGCAGAGAGTGGCTCGTAATCGTCATCACTGTAAACCCAAATGTGGAAGAAAAACAAATTAATGCATTCAGTGGTCTAGTTCTGAAATTGTAATACATGTAAACAAAAAAGCAATGAATGGTGAAAATAAACACACACTGTGCTGGAGAAGTCAACACACACACGCACTCACACTCACACATACATACATCAGAATCAGAAACAGATTTATGGTATAGTTCACACAATACGAGAAATTTGTTCTGGTGGGTTGGTGCAACAATACAACAATAAATATAGAGTAAACAATAAATAAAGTAATGAAAAACAAAAATAACTGTAATAGTGCAAAGAATCAAAGTTAAATTGAAATAAGAACCACAGAACGGTAATGTTGTTTACAAGAGGATTGAGGGTGCAGATATATTGATATTTACATTTATACAGATATAGAGGGGGCAGGGGGGTCAGTGCGGGTCCTGTGCCTCGTTCATGAGGCAGGTGGCAGATGGAAAAAAACTGTTGTGGCATGAGGTTCTGGTCCTGATGGACCGAAGTCTCCTGCCAGAGGGGAGTGATTGAAAGAGTTTGTGACCAGGGTGGGAGGGGTCGGCCACAATCTGACCTGCATGCCTCAGAGTCCTGGAAGCATACAGATCCAGGAGAGAAGGCAGATTGCAGCCAATGACCTTCCCATCCAAGCAGATGATGCGCTGCAGTCTGGCCTTGTCCTTGGTTGTTGCTGCAGCGTGCCAAATGGTGATAGAGGAGGTGAGGATGGACTCGATGATGGAGGTGTAGAAGTGCACCATCATCTTTATTGGCAGACTGAATTTCTTCAGCTGCCACAGGAAGTACATCTTCTGTTGGGCTTTCTTGATGAGAGAGCTGATGTTCAGCTCCCACTTGAGGTCCTGGGTGATGATGGTGCCCAGGAAGCAGAAAGACTGCAGGGTCCACTGGGCAGTCACTCAGGGTGATGGGGAGGAGTGGGGCTGTGTCCCTTCTGAAATCCACAATCATCTCCACCGTCTTTAGAGCGTTGAGCTTCAGGTTGTTCAGCTTGCACCAGTACACCAGCCGCTCTGTCTCCCTCCTGTAGGCAGACTCATCTCCATCAGAGATGGGTCGTGTCGTCCGAGAACTTCAGGAGTTTGACAGACTGGTGGCTGGAGGTGCAGCTGTTTGTGGACAGGGAGAAGAGCAGAGGGGAGAGAACACAGCCCTGAGGGGATCCAGTGCTGATGGTCCGGGAGTCTGAGATGTGTTTTTCCAGCTTCACATGCTGCCTCCTGTCAGACACAAAGTCTGTGATCCACCTGCAAGTGGAGTCTGGCACAGTTCAGCTGGGACAGCTTGACCTGCAGGAGAGTCAGGATGATAGTATTGAATGCAGAACTAAAATCCAAAAACAGAATCTTGGCGTAGGCTCCTGGGGAGTCCAGGTGCTGCAGGATGCAGTGCAGGTTTACTGCATCATCTACAGACCTGTTGGCTCTGTAGGCGACGGGTCTGAAGTCATTCAGTACAGATGTCCTCTGCTTTTTAGGGACGGGGATAATGGTGGAGGCCTTGAAGCAGGCTGGAACGTGACCTGTCTCCAGTGAGGTGTTGAAAATGTTTGTGAACACTGGAGACAGCTGATCAGCACAGTGCTTCAGGGTGGATGGAGAGACAGCGTCTGGCCCATTGGCCTTGCGGGGGTTCTGCCTCTTCAACAGTTTGTTGACACCTTTCTCCATCCAGGAGAAAGGTGTCACTGTGGGAGGAGGGGAGAGGAGGGAGTGGGAGGAGGGGAGAGGGGGGAGGAGGAGGAGGGAGCCTCTGAGGTGAGGCTCCTGCTGTGATGGGGGAGGTGCATTCATAAACACATACATTCTTTCATTGTGTGCTCAATTTATTTTATTTTTTTTTCAGCACTCAAATGTCCTGTTGTGTGCTCAGAATAGTGTCACTGCATACATTTTGAGTGCATAAAGAAACATTTTGAATACAGAAAACAGTTCAGTATACAATCCAACCACGTGACTCTGCGCCAGAATTTTGCCCTGACAAAACTGCCAGTACTAGATAAATTTAAAATTTGACACCAATAAATCGATAAATTCATTCATTCATAAGACAATCCATACCTTTCCGACGATGGAAGGACGTAATCCACGTCATCGCCGTTGTCCTGTGCGGGACCGAGCAGATCCTCGTCATCTGATGATGAATCCAGAGCACAAGCCAGGCTCCCGTCGTCCTCCTCCAGCATTCGGAGTACTTCCACTGTACTATGACCACTAATTGGTCCTTGCACTGCCATTCTTCCGTCAAAGAAAGTTAAAATAAAGCTGCAAACACGTACAAAACAAGCTGTGCGTTATGCGTTCTGTGCGTAACGCTGGTCAAACCGCTGTGCAGCTTCTGTGGTCACGTAAGGCTGTATCTCCGTAATGGCTTGGTCGATTGTTGTGATTGGTAACGCCTTCGAATTGCTACAGCCAATACAATATAGCGACAGCCTCCAAAGTGAGATTGACAGCACTTTTAGCCAATCAGAATCAGTATAAAGTTTTTCACTAACTTCACTTCTTATCATACATATAAAATATTCATTCCTTTTTTTTTTAATGCTTCAAATGCTAGTTTGTTTGCACAACGCACGTGTTGTAAAACAACCTCAAAAATGACCACTGTCTATATTCCCTGTGCCACTAGTTTTTCTTGTTAAGATAAAAGAACAATCTGAGATATGTACCTGGTTAACAGCAAGCTTGATTATAATGCATTATTATTTTTGAGCAGAGAGAACAAAGTAGAGAGAACTCCCACTCGGCGTGCTCCTGGTCAAAAATGGCCACCTCCTGTTTACATTCCCAAATGATAGTGCGCATGCGTCACCGTGTATGCAGCCTGTTGCGATTGCTCCTGTTCCTTTTTCCTGTTTTCGGCTATTTTTACTTCTGGTAGTATTATTGTTATTACGTTGTATATACACTTACAACAGCAGAATGTATTTTTTGGTGTTATATTTTATTTTCATATTAATATTTTATTATATATTTTCATTTTCCTACTTCTTTTAACACTTTTGATTGGGAGCATCTGTAACTGAAAGCAGTTTCCTCGAGGGGATCAAGAAAGTATCTCTGATTCTGATGCTTTAAAATTAATATACATTAAAATATTTTTTTCCACTTTCATCAATTTAACAAAATAATACATTATACCTGATTATTTTCCATCATTGCAACTAAATGCACGTCAATAATTTGCAGTATCAATGATATTTATGCATCATTACTTTTTTGTGCAGTGACAAAAGAAAAGCTCCCACTCAGCGTGCTCGTGGCCAAAAATGGCCACCTCCTGTTTTCCAAAATGCTACCAAAATATACCACATATTAACATTATTTTCTACTTTCAACAGTTAAGTTTTTAAGATTAGAATCAGTCCTGACCATGAAATCCCAAATTTCATTCAACTTCAGAATTTTCACCCTTTAAATTTGATTTAGAGGGGCATTGTAGCACAAAAAGTATCCCGTCCCATCTTGTCATTCCACATGGCATGTGTTGCTTCATGTCTTGAGCAGTAGATGCCAGTCAGAATCCTGATATTGGCTCTCATCTACATTTCATCCACATCCCTCCAATCCTCACACCTCCTGCTCTCATGTAGGTTTTCATGGGTACACAGCAGTTGAATCCTCTCAGGGTGGGCCCAGAGGTGATACCAGTGGGTACTAGACTGTAGTGCAGGGTCTCTTTAGCAGTGGGAAACCACACAATTTTCTCATTACAAGACATCCATTCAGCCTTGAGCCCAAAGGCTACTTTGGATTGTTGGGTTCTGTTCATATTTGTAAGGTCTGTACCTTACTTTGTCATGGGCTATATGATGACATATGTTGTAAACTGCACTATACAAATAAAATGTAATTGAACTAAAAATGAAAACAATTTTACCTAACTTGTATGATTTAGTACTGTGAATAACAAGGAAATGTAGTTTTCATGGGTTTCAACTGGCTAAAAGTGCCCACGATAGAGCCAAGAGGTACAATTGTATGTATACAGTATATTTTGAATATATTTAAAGAGCTGAAATTGAAAATTAAATCTGAAAAATATTCACACCCTTGGGAAATGTTATTCCATTTGCATTAACACAGCTAAAATGGTCAAAGAAAAGAGAGTGAAGTGGACACAAATGGCCAGCACAGAGACCAGAGGGTTAATGCATTTTACTGGGGGGAGCACCACATAAGATTTCTTTACCTATTAATAAAACTGTGACACAAATTCACTTCATACAAGCTTACAAATTTTGCATTTCCTAAAAAAATAACTGTAGTAACTCAGGCTTTGTCGTTAAAAGTGAGAAAAGGCTAATTTACTGCATCTATCAATGAGTGTAGACATCCGACAAACACAAGGACACTGGATCAGTTTGTTTATACAAATATTTATTCTTCCACAAGTCTCTTGAGCCACAGTTTAGATGATGCCAATCTGTAAAAAGACAAACACAGAAATTACACAATGTTCACCAAAACACTGCACAAATTTGTCCCTACACTATCTGGCATCAGTGGTTCCTTTGAATGCATCACAGACATTCAGACACATTAAAAGTTTACATCACGTGCTCAGGATTGAAAAACACAAAAATGATCTGAGACTAGCTTCATAAAAAATCTCAACTCCCCATTTTAACCAGCTGAATGAAGGCTCACCTTGTTTGCAACATCCAACGCATCATAATCTGGTGCGAGACGAACGTACGCCTTCTTCTCACCGTCAGGCCTGAAGGGTAGGTCAGAACAGAAGAGACAGATGAAGCAATGAAAAGAATGTGCTAAGACAAATCAGGAAGTCTATATTGATATGGGCTGTTTAAGGTTGTATGTTATATACATTAACAATAATTAGAATTCAAATTCTCCAAACACTACATGTAATGTCTGTCTACTACTAAGAACAGGCACTCCAGAATATACACGTGATTACAGTGAGCTGACATGATCACCTATCATAGTTCTCGTATGTATCATGACCAGTATACGGAAAAGAATGCATAAAATATTGTCATTGTTCAAGCAATTCAGTTTAAGCTGAAACTAGGCTTCAGCTCAGCCTGGGTTTAGATTTCTACCTGATGAGTGTGTTGACTTTGGCGACGTCGATGTCATACAGCTTCTTGACAGCGTGTTTGATCTGGTGTTTGTTTGCCTTGACGTCCACAATGAACACAAGCGTGTTGTTATCTTCAATTTTCTTCATAGCAGACTCTGTTGTCAAGGGGAACTTGATGATGGCATAGTGATCCAGCCTAAAAAAAAAAAAAAGAATTATTGTAGGATTAAAATCTTTACTTCTGGTCTGTAAAACCTCTAAAGGAAAACCTAACGTTGATCATTTATTCTCTACTTAGAAACATGAAACAATACGTTTTTGTTGGGTGCATCAGTAGTTAATAAAGCTGGAATCATGCTTTGTCATACTTTGATCGCTTTTACCATCATGTGCACCAGATTTATTCCTTGTCCATTTGTTATAAGCATACAATCATTGTAACTCACTTGTTCCTGCGAGGAGCGCTCTTGCGTGGATACTTGGGCTGTCTGCGGAGACGGAGGGTTTTAGGGCGACGGAAGGTGGGAGAAGTCCTGACTTTCTTCTTCCTCTGGCTGTGGACGCCTTTGAGCACAGCCTTTTTGGCCTTCAGAGCCTTTGACTTGGCCTCAGTCTTGGCAGGGACAGCTAAGGAAGAAAGGCACCATTTGTTATGACAGTCCATTTGCTTGTTTGTAACTTAATAATAAGCCATACGTTAAGACATTTAAGAAAATGCAAAGATCATCACCAAGTCCTTACATTATAGATGACTGTATTCTACTAATACAAGTCCCAAGTGTGTTCATATCTGACCAAAGACTGCTCCTACACTACTGAAAGCATCACATGCCAAAACACTATTATATTCAAATACCGTGATACTAAAACAAGCCTTTCAGTGCAAAGCTCGATCTAACATCTGTGTGTCTCAAAATTTCGACATAATATTTTAACGCTCTCGATGGCAGCCAATATCTATACACAAACAAGCTTCCATTTATACAATATACTTTCATTGCGGCCTACATATGCAAGTGACTGGAACTCATCAACTTCATCTCGTCCCATGTGTACAGTCATTTCGGCCTTTCAAACTGCAATTACTCTCCTAAGACATAAGCATAACACGCAAGACACCTAATTTCACTTTACAATATTACATAGAAAAAAATACACGTCCGATGTTTTAAAACCAGAACCTGCTTTCACGCAGAGCTAATGCAACGATTAATACACTGTAGAGTTGCCCTGAATGCTAACACACAAACAGCTAATACCTTCTGTATAATACCTACAGCTAATAACCAGGAACTCTCACCGTAAACTAACTAAGCTTTGTTCATTATAGAATGTGTAGGAAGAAATCAGAACAAAATAAAACGGTAATTAGACCACGTTTTGCTCAGCGGCATCACCGCTAGCACGCCAACATTAGCTTAGCTAGCATCACGTTACAGCATACATGCCGGAGACACAGTCTGCGTTATCTACATATTTCTCCAGCCGACAGCAGGACCTTGAGATTATTTAAGGCACTGTCAATTTATGCTATCATAGCGGACTTGTATGTCGACTATTAGAGGCGTTATTTGTGTAAAATGTACCTTTTATTCATTTAAAATTATCAGATTGACAAACCTTCCTTCTTCACCTTCGGTGCCATGTTGAGAAAGGAAGACGGAACGGGGTTTCCTGCAGTATAATGCATGGGCGAGATCTCGTAGCATATTTATCGCGATAGCTCCTCCCATATCAGGTTAGACATTAGTCTACACATTGTCCTGCTATACCACCAGTTTGCTTTTATTACGTCGGATTGCCTGAAAACATATGTCTTTATAGTGGAGGATATAGTTGAGTTTACAAATCTTTACTGTGCCTTGCAATTTGTACATATTTTTGTTGCTCCCTGGTAACACAGCAGTTTGGTCAGCTCAGGTTGGTTTAAAACCTGCAATATGAAGCTGATTTGGTATTAAAATGCTGATGATATGCTTAAATGTGTTTTCTTGTGCATATTAATGAAAAAAAAAACTCTATTGCCTGTGCTGTAAACAACACTCTCACTGCATGAGATTTTATCCATTTACGCTCATAACAATATGATTAATAATTTACATAAGATCAGTAAAATTTTAACATCAAAATATTCCTAGATCTGGTGGAGAGTTGAATAGCAAAATTAAGCGTTACATAATTGATAGATATTAAACATCTTAGTGGAACTTATTTCACAACCTCCCTCATAGGTGCCTGCAATTATAGTACAATATATATTTAAAAGACCAAATTATTTAATGTCTTTACCTCAGTCAGAATGCTTTTAAACATTTTGTTCTTGTAGAAGAATGTCAAAATATGCTGTCAGAAGAGTAAATGTGCCAGAAATGGAAGGAAAAAACATAGATAGAAAAACTGTTTATTTTATACTTCCATAATACAAAGCACAAATGTGAAAATTATCAGTAAATCAGAGGGCAACATGAAAAAAAAAAATCCACATCCATTTTCATAGCAGTCTGCTCGTCCCCTCTTCTCTAGTCTCCTTTGGGCTTATTTTTCATCCCCTTTTTCCTGGTGAAGAGAAAGAAAGAAAATCTGAATAATTTCAAGTCATTTTTGACCTGCATCTTCAGCATGTGTCACCTCTTACATCCTTTAATTGCAAAAATGAATTCATTCCAGATATAAGACTTTTGAATTTAAAATCTTATTTCAAAAACACATTGTAAAGTAGCTGCCACTTGAAAACAAAGAAAGTATTGAAACAGCACTTAAAAACAATATTTGTACATTTTTGTAGTAGTTTTTTTCCCCAAGTTATTCTAAAGGAGTTTGCAAAAAGCAGTTTTGGAGGACTCATGCCTACTTCGGCTTTGATTCTACCACTACAGTACTCAGCATTTTACACCAACAGTTTACACACTGTGGGATCAGTTGTGTTTCTAAAACATTAAATAGTGTTACAGAGATGAGTTGTGAAAGAAAGTGTTTCTTTGTATGTATTTTACTTTGGAAGGACATTTATCATCTTTAACTTTATTCATTTGTTACTATGGTAACTTCTATAGGGTGTAAATTGAAGATCCACAATACAAAACTAAACAATGAAAATGTATTCTGCCAGAAAAAAACAAAACACAGGCCGAAAAAACCTGAAAAGCTTTTTGCAGATGTCAGATGTCACCTTTTTGCAAACAACCCACATCTAGTTTTGAATTTGTTTGATTCTAGTTTACAGACTAAAATGAAAACAATTGTTCATTACAAAGATGCCCTTCCCCACCATGCTTACTTTTTTAACTTGACTCCTGAGGATTTTGATCCCACTTTCTGCGTCACTTTCCTGTGTTTTACTGCCTCCCCTTCTTTCTGTGCTTTATTTTTTTTCTTCACTCCCTGTCCCGCTGTCTTCTTCTCCCCCTTCTGCTGTTGCACTGCTTTTTGAGGTCCACTGTCTCCTTTCTGGTCTCCACCTGATGCCTGCTTCTTTTCTTTTTTCTTTGCTTTTCCTTTTGTCTTCATTAAGTAGCGAGGAGTTGTGCAAATGGTGCTTCTCTTGGGAGGTTTCTTCTCCAGTCTCCGCTTCGCTTTGCTGAACGAAAACACAACAGCAACATTATAGAAATTGTAACAAGAAGAAATTAAGCAAGAAATTGAAGAGCAAAAACGTCTTTAAATGCATCACGTATGGTGGAAATTCATGATCATAATCTCCTTTACCTGTGTATCTTCTTGAAGCCGATCATGTAGTCGGGTACAGGACAGCCAGCTTGTTTTATAACATTGGCGATGCTATTTAGAGGTAGATGGACAGAGAAAGGCATTTAGAGAGGAAGTGAAAATACATTCAATGTGGTTGGGGTTACTGTGACTCAGTGCCAAAGTTGAAGTCTTTCAAAAAAAATAAAATAAAATAAAATAAAATAAAATGAAAAAACCACTGATTCAATAACAAAACTTGCAGCAACAACAGCGAATCAGGCAAACATGAGTTTAAGTCTGTAAAACACAGTAAATACTGACTTAAGAACAATGTTTTTGCCTCTCAGTGACCTTTAAGGTCAAAATATTAAGAGCACAACTTTTATTGTCCAAACTACCTCATTTTTTCCTTTGCTGCTTCATCCTGTCCCAGTGCTCCACTGGGGTAGGACAAGCACATCATTAACTTTCTTTGCTTTCAGCTGCTAGACAAAAATCTATTGGTGTCTACCACTGCCTACCTGTCTGACATGAAATTTGCTGTTTGATGAGCACAACTGTGCATCAGTATAGGCAGACTAAGTTTCCAGAATCATACACAACAAAAAAACAACACATACATGTTTAACTGCAAAGAAAGAGCATCTGCTCTTTTTATACCTGCGCAACAGTGGTTTGTCATTTTCTGTGAAGAAGGTGATGGCCTTCCCCTGATGTCCGGCTCTACCAGTACGACCTGATGAACAACAAGCAGAATGATACATGAAGGAACTGTTGGGCAGAGAGGAAAAGGAGAAATACAACACAAACTCAAGCATACTGTGATATTTACTACTGATAAATCTTTTTCTATTCTTAGGGTAAGGATTTAGTATGTAAAATGTTAAACATAACAGCAAGCCAATCACAAGCTGACAGCCACTGATGTTATGGTTCTAATTTGGGTGAAAAACTTAAAGCTAGTCAATCCACAACTAATGTAAAATGAAATTTTTCCATCTGTGCAGCTATGACAAGCACATACTTTGTGTTTTTAAATAATAAATAGTGATGATCATTTAAAATGTCACCAAAACAGTCACTGATTTATTTTGTATCCATTGCTCAAACCAACCAATTCGGTGGATGTACTCCACAGCGCTGGTGGGGAAGTCGTAGTTCAGCACGAGGTTCACTCCTTTGAAATCGATTCCTCTGGCGAGCAGGGCCGTGCAGATCAACACCCAAATCTTACCAGAGCGAAAACTGTTCACCACGTTGTCCCTCTAAAAACAAAGGAGCCAAAGAAAAGGAGGATAAATGATCTACTGACATAGAAAACGCCAAAAACTCTTTGTGTTGAGTTGTGTCAGTGTGTACCTGCTGCTGTGTGCGGTCTGCGTGGATCACGTCTACGTTGATGCCTTCATAAACCAACTCATGGAAAAGCTCTCGTGCTCTCTCTATAGACTGAACGAACACCAGCATGGGAGGCAAGAAACCCTGAAAGACAGCGAGGACATGCCTTTATTAAATCTTGCATTGTAAAGAAGCAGACCTTGTCAGAATTTAATATTCAAAAATAAGCTATGGTCCTTGGTTTGCTCGTACTTTTTTGATGATGTCCCTCATGGCCACAAGCTTCCCATTCTCTGTCCCAACAAACAGCAGCTGCTGCTCCACCGTCTCCACTGCTGTATTTCTGAGAAGATGATAAATTCATTTGTCTAATGCAGGAATAAAAAGAATATAAACCCACTAAAGTGAGCAGCTCTATAAGCTGAGCCTCACCTGTGTCCGATGTTGACAGAAACCAGGTTGTCGAGGTTCAGGCGACACCATTGTTCGACCTCTGGTGTGCAAGTGGCGCTAAAAAAAGCTCTGCGCACCTTTGCACTGGAGCAGGCCAGAAAAATGGTGGCCAGCTGCTCCCTGAAGCCTGTTTTACCGCCTTCAAACAACTTATCGGACTCATCGACAACCAGCCACTCCACGCTGAACAACAAAAAAAAAGACAATGGTGAATTTGTATCTTCTTGTACAAGATTTTCTGCCTTTATTGGATAGTTGTGAGTAAAGACCACAGTAAAGAAACAAGCGAACAGAAAAGGCATGACATGCAGCAAAGGTCACAGGTTAAATGGTAAACCAGTACAACATTAAGACCAGATTAAACTTTACCTGCTGAGGTCAATGGCTGGAGGATCCTGCTTGAGAAGGAAGATGAGTCTGTTTGGAGTACTGACGAGTATATCTGCACACAGAAGCAAAGGATTCAGTGAGGAGTGAGGAGAGGCAGGTTTCATATTTTACCTCTTCTGTCTCTTCTTATTCTTACCATATTTTTTGTTTGACTGTGGTCCATATTTCTTGGCCGCTATCGACGCTTTGTCTATGATGTGAACTCTAAATCCGACTCCCTCTGACAGACGGAGCAGCTCTCTGTAGGTCTGAAGACAACAAGACAAAACTGAACAAACACGGCTAAAAATACATGAAAATGTGTGAGCACCGTACAGTGAACAACTTGAGCATCAGATTAAACTCCAGCTGTAGCATCAGGAATTTAAGCATTTCAGGTCTCCTTATTTGATATCAATACTTATGAGAGTGTATGTCATTAAATGAGACAGACATCTGCAGTTAAGGGAACAGTTGAGGAGAAATAAGACTTTGCAATTAAGTTAATTAATGTTCATTTTATGTTTATCATTATTATTTACATATGGAGAATAAATCAGCTGCCTACATGTAATGAGAAAGAGGTTGCTCGCAGTGATGACCTGACAGAACTCTCACTCTGAAGTTAGCTTCAGCTCTGCAGGGCTTTTACATTGATCTTGTTTTCAGCCACAAAAGCTCTACAGATCAGCTGTGCAGTATTTGTCCAGAACACTAGACAGGTAAAGATGGGGACTAGTGACTAAACACATAAAAGCTCTCGCAGCTAAAGAAGCCCTAGTTGTGGGCCAGAAATCCTACGAATGAATGCTAATGATGCTTTGTTGGAGCTGGATGTGTGAATAGTCAACTGGTTTGTTAACAATAAGGTGATGATGTCTGTGCCATGCTTGTTTCTTTGCCTCCAATGAGTACATAAATTATTAAATGTTTCTACCCACTGGTCTATATGCGCACCTTAAATTGACACGTAATTGCATCCAAAAAACCCCCAAAAAAACCCCAAAATGTGACACTTGCCTCATGAGATGCATTTGACAAGTGCGATGACTACGGACCTTGTGACATACCTAAAGCATGTGACTTTAAAGTCGACTGAGGCTTCTGTTCCCTCTTTTTTATGTTGTTTTTTCCATTTGTTTGAGGTTTAATTGCAGCACTTTTATTTACTTTTTCATCTCATTGCACCATCTTGGTCTGCACTGGTTTCATGATGACACTTGACTCTATCAGTAGCACCACCCCTGCTTATTTCAACAAACTGATGCCTAATAATGACGTAACAGTAGCAGATGAAAACACACATTCATTTTCTTTTGCGGATTTTCTGGATATTCGGTTTATATTTGTGCTAAATCTAAGCAACTAAATCTCAACGTAGCAAACAATATCAATATACATTTAATCCTCAATGACTGTAATAGCAAACAGACCAGTATATATAGATATGTGTGTGTGTGTGTGTGTGTGTGTGTGTGTGTGTGTACCTGGCTGGCCAGTTCTCTTGTGGGGGAGATGATGACAGCCCTGAAGCCCAGGTTGGCTGGCTGCTGCAGGTGTGTGAGCAGCGGGAGACAGAAAGCTAACGTTTTTCCAGATCCAGTGGGAGCGCAGGCAAGGAGTTCCCGATCCTGATCGAAAAACCAGACCAGTATAAACCCTCACAAAAGCCCCATCTGTACATGATTAAACAAAAAAATGTGTGTGTGTGTGTGCATTTACTCACGTGCATCATGAGTGGTATTGCCTGCATCTGTATCGGTGTCGGGGAGTGCAGCCCTGCGTCTCTGAGGTTCTGAAGAACGCGTGGGTTGAGCCGATACTCAGACTGCAGCTCCTCGAACGTGCACACTGGATCGGGTACATCGCTGCCGTGCGCATTTATACGATGCTGAGAGCGAATGCGATTTACCTAGAATTAAAGAAAGAGCAATGCACGTTAAAGAAGACCAACGGTGAAGTCTGAGTTCACACAGTAGTCACCTTTGCAGGACATTTCAAATTAAAATGTAATTTAAGTTGTGTCTCTGTGAGGACCTTTTCCTGGTGAAGATGCTTCAGCCTCTTCAGCGAGGATTTCTCTTTCTCATCACCCTGCAGGGTTTGGATCTTTCTATCCAATGAGGAGGTCCATGTGATGCCATTTCCATGTGTCTCTGTCAGCGGTCTGCCACTATCTACAGTCAAACAAAAGACAGCAAATGGTAGTGAGTCTTTGAAACAGACATCATGTATATTTGTTCTGTTTTTTTCCCACAATTGAGCATTTCCGCATGAACCATGACAGTCTCAAAAACAATTCAGGGGTTTCATACATTTAAGGAACCAATCCTGTCAATTGAAACAAGGCAAGAATTACAATCTGATCAGCACATCCTTTACCTTCCACCTCCACTTGGCTGCTTTTAGTCTTTTTCTTCTTCTTTTTCTTGGTCTTTACATCTCTTTCTTCTTCTCTGCGCTTCCTTTTGCCCCCAGCACCAGAGTCTTCACTTTCCCCTTCCTCCTCATACTGCTCTCCTCCATCCTCCTCTTCCTCCTCCTGCTGCTCTTTCAGGCTCCAGCTCTGGGATCCACTGGCAGATCCTGTTCCAAAGTAATCAATCGCAGAGAGCGGAACCGAGCACTCTTCCACTCCATGAGATCTGGCAGGCTGAAAAACAAGACAGGAAAACACAGTGTGTGTTGATATCGATATGGTTTCCGCTGTTACTCTAACAAATTGTGATATTAAGGCCACCAAGCCCCTCAAGAATGTCAGAAAATCCCTGCAGAGCACTTACAGGCTAGCACAACTCGCAGACCATTAGCCAAAGCCGAGTAAACCGTGGCTCTCACAGCTGTTATCAGCTGTTTTTTTCCCAGTACATCATTAGCCACATAAATTAAGTTTACCTTAAAACGAGCGGCGTCTTGACCGAACCTCTTGAAGTCAAATTTAGCTCCCGCTCCGAGTTTCCGAAACAATTCGAAGGCGTCCATTCCTTCAGCAGCGTGGTCTACTTGGATCCAGGCATCACTAATCAACACCCGCATCATCCACCTGTGTCCTCTGCTGCCCCCTACAGGCTGTGAGCGCTGCAGCAGCTACGACCAAACCTGCTAATGTATTAAATTCTTCCACATAAATCAATCATAAAATCTGGCTAAATATTTAATCATTGCAAAAGCAGCGTATTGTATGATATTCTAAAGAGATAAATACCAATACAATTCTACATAATCGTTGTTGGATGTTGTTTTATTCAATATTGTTTTATTAAATAAATAAAAACTAATATTCATAAGATAGAAATACCTGCTGAATTACTAAACAAACATGTCCTAAAATACAAAATAAAAATTGGTCCTTTGGAAAATGTCCTTTTAGAAATTAAAAAAAAACTTTAATTATTACATTTGTTTATATATACTCATTATGTTGTGTGTTTATTCCATAAGAATCTTTATCTATTTACATATTAGCTTAATTAATATTGAATAAAATTACATTCCAGATCACAGCATTTTTCTTTATATAACCAAATTTTGAGGAAAGACAGGAAAAGAGACATTCCAGTGTATTCCTGTGTTTGACCAAATACAACAGTGCCACTTTTGCCTCTATAAAGCCACACAGAATTAGATCACCAGCTTTGATTCACATTGAAATGCAACTAAAAGTATTTCTCACATCCTCATATCTGCTTTTTGGGTGCCAGGGAAGAACTCATCCCAGCATTTCTTTAAAATAGACATTGTGAAAATAGTAAGGTTCCAAATGTAAAAAAGAAAAATACAAATACACTCACAATGGCCAGAGTCATAGTTTAAGCTTGAATTTGTTTTTAATATTTGTTATTTTATTTTATTGTTTTTATAAATCAGATAGATCTAAATCTAAAACATTAAAGTGACACAGACTAAAAAGATTCAACCCTCTTGGTCATTTTATTGATTTACCTCTGAGGTACACTTGTGCACAGCTGTTCAAGGCACTTGGAAGGTAGGCTAGAAAACGTGCCACAGTTTTTCTGTGGATTTAGTCTTTCTCAGTTGCTTCTGTTTCCTCATGTGATCCCAGACTGGCTCCAAGGTGTCGAGATCAGAGGCCATACGATCTGCAGGGCGGCTCCTTATTCTTCCAGTTGCTGAAATACTTTAAGACTCTAGGTTTATCTTTTGTTCATTGTTATTTTTCAGAATGAATTTGAGACTCCCCCCTGATGGTATTGCATGATTGTTAAGAGCATTTAAAGAGCCTAAATTATTTGCACAGTATTGGAATTCATAGTTCAGATAGTAACTGTTATGGTTCTTTTTTTTTTCTCTTCAAAATAAGACAGTACTGTACAGTATGTACACTTTCATAAAAAGTCATAATCTCTGAAGCAAAATGGTAAAAGTAGGGATGTGATTTTCTTTAGGCCTCTTCACAGGTCTTTAGCAAATCTTCCAGGAAAAGAACCACCACCTCCTTGCTTCTCTCCTCCTCCCCTTCAGCCTTTAACCCCTTCAGTCGGATCACAGTCTGCTGCAGACCTCCAATTCTCTGCTGAGGGTGACAACTGTTCCCTCCTGCGTCTTTCTCTCCCTCTGTCTCCTCTCCTCCTCCTCCACCTGCTCCTTCTTCTGCTCTGAGATACTTGATCAAATACTGTCTGATGCCGCTCCCCTCCTCACTATCCAACGAGGCCCCGAGGGCGGGCATGTCCTGCGACTGGCTGAAGCTGAGCAGGTGTAGCAGAGCTTGTGAGAGTGTGTGTCTCAGGCTGGCGCTGTAGCGGTACTCCAAGAAGTCGTTTGTGTCTTCGCTGTTCTCAAGCGCCGTCGCCAGTGAGTGCCACACACAGCTGAACCGCTTTGCGTCTCCGTAGCAGTTGCGGTGGGCGGGAACTGCCAGGGCGGCCGCAGATTTGATCCTCACTTTAAAGTTCTTACAGGAGGTAACGACATGACAGAGGGCAGCGAAGGCGTCATGAGACCACGGGGCTGAGTCTGACAGGAGGAGAGAAATGAAAGCAAACTGTTTCATACACCCAGATAAAAACTAAAATGCAGATCAATCAGACTTAAGAACATTTTATACTCCTTGAACTAACGAAGAACCAACATAGTGTGTAATCTTAAAGTTTAATTTGAGTAGCTGTTTTTCATACAGGTAGACATTTAGGGTCATCAGCTTCCTGCTGATGACAGCGTGATGATAAGTTTGATCAAACAAAGCTGAAAGTCCTGGGAATTAAATACTTACCAAGCGGCAAGGCGGGGTTTCTGAAAGCGTTTCCCAAAGCGTAACAGGCGTTCCACCTGACCTTCATCGTGGCCTCTGATTGCACAGTTTTAACCAGAGCACGAACTGCGTCTTCAAGCGGGCGCTGGAAAGCAGACCGGGTCATCTGACTCTCACGCAGGAAATGAAGCAGATTTCCGAGCGCTCGCACTGCGTTAGACTTCACCTGGAAGAGTTGATGGGAGGATGCAAGTTCAGAGAGATAAGAGCCAATTAAAAGACCAGAAAATGGTGTAATCAAGGGGCAGACATTAGATACATTCTAATACTAATACCACCATATTATACAGTACAACAAAAAGCGATTTAGTATGCCCCTACACAGACTACATTAAACTCAGTGTGCCAAAAATACCAGGATGTCCTGCTACATCTGGTCAAATTGTGCAGTATGCAAGCCAGCACACTTTTCTGGCCATTCTGACCTGCAACCCTCTGCATGGTTACATCGTATATGTAACTGTGTCAGAGTCACTGTGTTAGAGCTCATTTCACACAAAACATTGCAACAGTCAAAGTTTAAGGTGCAAATTTATTATGTAGTAGTATGTTCCAATTGTATGCATACTGCATGTACTTCGTAAAGGCAGCTATATACGTCCTTACAATAAAATGTATCTGATCTGGTATGCAGCCATTGTTTCCTCATGAGAGCATCAGTTATTATTAATACAGAGGTAGAAGATACTTGTTAGTCATCTATGTTACACAATCAGTTGTCTCCAAACTGGCTCCGTTTGACACAACCTATGTTAAAACAGATGTTTGTGCCTTCCTGTTGTGTGTAAAATGCTCTCACCCTGTCTTTGTCAGCTGCAGCTCGAGTGGCTGCCTGCAACATCTTGAGCAGCAGCATGTCTGAAAACTCTTCTTGGAAGTCCACACCTACACTCTCCCTGATCGAAGAGGCAGGAAATAAACAGATTACAGATGTAAAATCTCTAACCACAGACTGTATTGTTTGGAAGTGTGATTGTTTTGTACACACCCTTGTACATTAATCTCATCTTGTCATGACAATAGTTAGCCAGTCTTATATATAAAAGTCTCAGGATAAACATCATAAATATTTCATTTATTTAAGATAAAATAACTTTATCCTAGTCTTATAAAGGTAATCTATTGTAAAGGATTTATTCTGCACTTTCTTACATGTTAACAATGAGAGTGTCTGTGAGGTTCCCAAGGGACCAGGCAGCCTTGGCACGGACGTTTGTAGATCGATCATCGAGGGCAGCAAGGACAGTATTTGCAGTATCAGCCACGAACATTACATCCTGAAAAGAAAAGAGTTTTTAGAGATTTTAATCACTTGATAAAATATTTTATTTTCTAGTGTAGTACAGTACAAACAGTTACTAGTGTATGTCCCAACCTCTCTCAAACAGGGGAACAGAACGTAGATTCCCAAAGCTCTGACAGCTGCCGTCTTCACCAGATAGTTTTCAATGTAGGTCAGCCCCAGCAGCACGGTGATGCACATCAGCTGGGTCTTGTCCTTTAAAACAGCATCACACACACAGATCCATGAAGCTCAGTTTTAGCTATGTGATACAAATAGAGGCCAATCAAAGAGGAACTCACAGGTAGCTGTGCAAAGGCTTGTGGCAGGATGGAAGAAAGTGTGTCGCAGGCGCTCGCCTGCAGTGTGGGATGTTGTTCATTCTGCAGCGCTCCATTCAGCGGACCGCTCAACACCTCTGACCAAAACTGCACCACCTACATGGTGCAAACATATGCATACAATGGAAACAAGTTAATTCTGACTACTACTTCAAAATGCAACAACATGACATTACATTACATTCCCCATGTCCTCAGTCATATCAAACATCTGTATTAATATATATGATGCCGCTTAAAACTGCAATTATCTGTGACTGCACCCTCCATCGTGGATGTTTTTCTTGTTACACATGAGATTACAATCAAAGACTAGGAAAAGATTTTCTGAACTCTCTAAAACCCCAAAACCTGCTGGTAGGTTTGAAAAGAATGTTGTCTTTAAAAATTCACCAAAATGACAACATTTATTAGTCAGAAATCGTAAAAACACAACAAACCAACTTTCTGACCATCTGCGAACTACTTATCTGTGACATGTTTAATGAAAATCACTTTATTCTACGTGTCTCATTAAAAAAAAATCAAAAAATTCGTCGAACATGAAACATTTGTTGTAACCAGATTCTGAAGAAAAAAAATTAGAATAGTGCTTCACAGCACAACTGTGAAGTTTTTAATGACTCTGCTATGACAAACATTCACACAACAAAAACTGAGGGACTTTTCAGGTGAACTGTGTTAACACAGAGCAGATGGGAGACAACTATGGAAACCGAGAGCAGCATCTATGTGTGTTCTATGTACAGTCACCATTTTTAAAGTATTTATGATGCCTGTGTGCACTTGGAAAAATGTTGTAAACGTTGATTCCATTTTTTTATTTATTTACTTATTTTTTAAAATAAAATAAATAATCAAAGAAATTCAACTTTTTCTTCTACTTTTATGGAGTCACAGCTTGGTTTCCTGTCTGCCCTAGGCTACGTGTATTCTCAAGTACTTCCTGCAGACTGTAACCTAAACAGCACAGATAAGAAAAGAGCTGTCATTCTACAATCATGTTTTAGAAATCATTGAAAACATCTATTGTCATCTCTTGCTGTTCAAAGATTCTAATGTTAATTAAAATACTCTAATTTTCAGACGTAGAAATCTTTAAAAGAATTTTTAGAAGTGGAGAGAGCTACAGTAGCCTATATGAATATTTTCTGATGTACACTTTATGTACATTCTTTTAATTGTTTACTTACTGGCCCTGTTAAAGTGGATGGGAGCTATACAGTGGCTCAGTGTTAATGTTCACACCTTCACACTTGTTGATGTATGGCGATTTATTTAGTTTTGATTTGTTTAAAAACAGATATATCTTGACTTAGTATATAAAAAATGTGTACTTACTTGGTTTATGGGGACCCTTGAGCTCTCAGGCACATTGTTCTCTGCTCTGTACTGCTGGATTATTCCTGTACCAAACTCCTCTAGTAGCTAAATAAAAAGACAGTGCTTGCGTCATTTCTTATCACTTAACAATATCATTTTGATTACAAAGTGATTACACATTCACTAGAGGACATTACCTTTGCTCCATGCAGCTGTAAGGAGGGGTCTGTCTCCCCAAGGCAGCGAGCGCTCACCTGGCCAATCTCACACAGATATGCTTGGCTTAGAGAGAAGTAGCCACGCACCAGGTGAGACAGGACCTGAAACGCATTTTTTTATTTATTTTTTTAAAATCTTCAGACTTCACAAATGTGTGTTTGACGCCTGCTGTTGTTGCTTTCTTATTATCTCTCACCTGCAGAGCTTCTAGTCGAACAGGAGGGGGCTCTAAAGCAGTGCTTCCTCCTGCTCCCTCGCTGTCTGACTGATCCTCTCTGGGCTGAGTCACCAGCGACACACACAGCTGCAGCAGCCACATCGGGGCACCGTCCCCCTCCGCCGGTGTGCGAGGAACACGAGGGGAGTGTGTGCGTGAGCTCCGCTGGGAGGGTGTACGAGGGGGCGAGGACATCCCGTCCCTTTGTCTCCAGCTGAGAGCGGAGTCCTGCGGCGTGCTGCTGCTGCCGCCGCTGCTGTCCTCTGGCTGTCGGAGGAGAAGCTGCACCTCGGGGAGAGGAGCCTGAGTCGTCACCAGAGCCCCATAAAGCGTCAGGACCGACACGCGTACATTCACGTCTAAAGACAGAGCAGTTGTGCAAGCAGAAGTGTATTTTACTGACCTGTTCTTTTTAATTCTCATGTACAGTTATCTGAGTGAAATGACAATATACAGACCTCTGTGGCGCACATAAGGACGAATCTGCTTCCAGAGCAGTGTGAGCAGGCCAGGTCTGAGACGGTGGTAGGGAGCATTGGCCACCAGGTAGGCCAGACACTAGCACACAGGGGAAAAGGACATATTCTGTTATATTAAACATGCATACCAGCATTGGGCACCATCTCAGCACAACTTGTTTTGTGTTCTTTTTCTTTGCAAGTCTGAATTTGGAGGGTGTCACGTTTCACAATACTCTGGAAGGTTGAAATTTGGAACAAAAAAAAAATTTCATCCGTTCCATTAAGTGCCTCCAGAAGGAAGATTTCTTTTTTTTTTTTTAAAGCCTGTGACTATTTGCGGCATCGAGGAGGTGAGTCATCATCAGCACCAAATCTCTC
The DNA here is from genome assembly GCF_000690725.1 of Stegastes partitus. NCBI lineage: Eukaryota > Metazoa > Chordata > Actinopteri > Pomacentridae > Stegastes > Stegastes partitus. Next base: position 293,746 of record NW_007578545.1, on the reverse strand, counting down.
TCGCCATTTTCCATCTGTTCAATTTTAGTTTTCTCGTTTGTAATGAGCCTCAAAGGGATGTTAGTGTGGCTGTAGAATTTTGTTCATTGTTCCACAAGGTTCAACTATAGACTCTTTGAACACATTTTTAATATCACAAACAATGCAATTCAGTACTCGTTTCACAAACAGATCAACCAAAGCATCAAAACAGATTGACACATACAATTATCTATTGTCATATCACATTTCAGAACCCTCAAAAGAACATAGTGTAACACTAATTGCTAATGAAAGATTCATAAGGTAAATGCAACTTCAACCCAGATGTACTACAAAGAGGAAGGACTAATTACCTGATTAAAAATTCCTGATTCATCTAACTTTACAGTAAAGTTGGCACTTGCCCTCAATGAGATAATAAGTGTTGGATCTACTGTGACTAACAGTGGTAACAGTGCTTGTTATAGTTTGAATGATGCCAAGAAAAACACTAAAAATAGAGGAATGAACAGCTTTGTATGCACATATTCCTCTGTTACAATAATCCGCCATAGTTAGTAAGTCTGTAATGTCTCCTGATGTCCAGGAGTTGAAAACAAAACATTACTTCAGAAAGAGAAAACGTTAAGACTTTTAAATACCTTCCTAAGAAAGCTGAATTAAATGTTTTTGCACCTATTCAACACCTGCAGATTCTCTGTATTAACCCTTTATGGGGCAAAGACCATATTTGGTAACTTCCTTGGACATTCAATATGTCCACCCTGTGCCTCTCCTTGAGGTTGAAGAACCAAGTGCACTTTGATTTAGTTTTTATATTGGTGGCAATACCACTAGCTTACAAAAAAATGTTCCAGGCACTTTATAAACGCTTTGCTACTGGTTGTGGAAGTATCATTACCTCAAACTCAAATGTTTCTAAATAAATCTTTTTTGTAGTTTGTTACTTTTTCTTTTATTTATTATAATTTCCCTTTTTTCACCGGAGACAGGCAACATGTTTGTTTTTGGGGTTTTTTAGTCACAAAAGTCACAAAAGAAAAATATCTTGAAATATCCTTCAACAACCCTAAAGTTGAAATGTTCATTTTAACTATAAAGGGTTAAGGCCTCTAAAATACATCTGTGTTTCCATGCTTCTGTTAATTCTTCATTTTAGTTCCATTTTGGTCTAATCCCACGGCTACTAGATATCAACCCCCAGTGAGATCTGTGCTCACTGTCCAACTTTGCCTCAGCTCTAATTTCACTTTTAGAGAAGGTTTACATGTACATGCTCAAAAAGTTTAATCGAATAAGGTCAGAATGACTAATCATTAAGGAAGAATGTTCACTTTCCCTGGCCTCACACACAGAAGTAAAATGTGTTTCTCAAGCGCATGTTGTCCTACCTTTATGACCTGTGTGAGTGTTTGTGGGGAGGTTTCAGCCAGCAGAGCCAGACTCAGAGCACGGTGCAGCTCTCTGATGGCAGTAGCCAGAGTAAAGGAGAAAGGGGTGTAAGATGTTCGAGGAGACGCTGTATCTTCGGCCACAGCCAGGAACTGACGGGAGCCATCCAGCATGGCACACAGCACCTGAAGCGCACACAACCGCACCTGGAGGGAGCGTGGAGAGAAAGATGTAACAATCATATGTGTCGAAGACCACTGTAAACACGGTTGAGAGGAAGTTGTACCTTTGGCGAGGGGTCCTTCAGTACAATTGTGAGGAGAGTAAGAGGTGGTAGTCCCCCAATAGGAGAGTCAGGGATAAAGGAGGACCAGTACCCATACAGAGTCCTCCTCTCTACAGCTTTCACTACTGCCAGCAGACAGTGCAGTGCTCCCTGACGCACACGAGCGTGGTTAAGTCTGAAAGAGAGAAACACTGCAGCTTGAGGTTCTTTAGGAGTGTAAATGCTTGAATGAGATCAATGAGACTAAAATGACCTGACATATGCATCCACTTTACAAACATGGAAACATTTAAAAGGAACTGCAGGCGTGAAAGAAAAGCTTCTATTTTCAGTTAAAAAGTACGATAGCAGCAACATGGATGGACACAAGTATTGTCTTTCTGTACCTTAGTTTGCTCTGTGCGTTGCCCTCTGGGTCAGAAAACTCAGAGTCAGAACTGTTTCGCTTCCAGGATGGGTAGAGAAACGAAGCAGAGGGTTTAGTCAAGGCCTCTCCCTCGCCTCTGCCTCCCTCTCTTGCCCCTCCTGCTCTCGGAAATGCCGGCACTGTGTCTCTGTCTTCTTCCTCTCCATCATCCCCTCTGCTCTCCTCACTTTTTGTCTTCTTCCCCTTTCCTTTGGATTTCCTCTTTTTATTCTTCGGAGAGACAAATAAATTTAATCAAAAGCTGAATTTAATATGACCCCCCAGCTCAGATCAAAACAACTGAAAGCTGGTCTTACCCCTGAGGATTTTCCTGGCCCAGCGGCATCCTTTGGTGGTTCTGAAGATTTTGGGGGCTCAGCAGGTTTTGGTGCAGCAGGACCCTCATACTGCGGAAGAGGTGCTGGGTAAAGCACAGCCGGCCACTCCACACTCACTCCTGGAGCTCCCTGGAACATTAGCCTCTGCAGAATTCATGAGTAGTACTCCAAATTAATACGAAACAAGTGTTTGTGCAGTAGGAGTTAAAGAAGAAACAGAAAAATATGTAAGTGTGGTATGATTTTGCACCTTAAGCACAGCCAGTACAGACCCAAGCTCCTCCCCTCCACCAAATTTCCACTTTCCACCTGAGAGACAACACTGCAGTCCCTTCAGTGCTGCTTGGATCACCTGCACAGATGACAAAACGGCACGCACTGATCAGCTATGAGTAAGTGTATTTTTTTTCTCATTTAAATGTTCAGTGCGGCACACAGAGTATAAGTACCAGGCAGTAGAAGAGCTCATCAGTGTTGGGAGGTTTGGGTGACTGCAGCGTTTTCAGGAAGACTCTGAAGCATACACTTCTGTACTGATCATCCAATGGTGGCTGACCAGGAATCCTGGAGGGAAGCAACCAAGAAGAAACTCAGAAACAATTGCAACCAAGGATATAAGATCAAACAAAAGAACAAAAGGAACATTTGGCTGGAAAATATCATACATATTCCCAGATTAGATAAGTAAATACGCTTAATGAATGGATCGTGTACATAGGCTGAATTAAGGAGAAACAAATACTTGGAGAAGAAAACAGAGCTTTTTGAACATACTCACATACAACAGTACATGTTTTTAGTGTTATGGCTGATCAGTGAACATTACAGTCTAAATATGTATTTTTACTTCTTGTAATGTGAATCTCGATGAGGATATTAAAAGTTATTCTTGGACTGAGTACACATTTAAACTGAGGATTAGTTTGCTTTCTTCAGCTCCAAGATTCAGAGCTATGAACCCTGACACATGATTAAAATCGTCCCTTCAGAAATCAGATCAGACACATGACATCAAGGTTTTTATATGGACGACAAACTACACATCTGACAGAGATAAAATACACAGCAACACACAGCAATTGTATTAGTAGCTTACCTGAGACAGATGTTGGCCATACAGGTAAGAGCAACACGGCGCAACTCCATATTTGGCTGAGATAGAGAGCTATACTGCAGGAGGACTCCATCGTCACCCAGTAAGTCGTCAAGGTGCTACGAATGAAAGAAAATTCTTGACGTAAATATTCAACAAGTCTGACTCACTGGATGTAGACTGCAGGTATTCGCTTGCCACATGGTGTTCCGCTCCCTTTTTATTGTTTATGTGTTATGGCTTTTAAAATCCCCCTCATTACAGGAAGCAACAATCTCCAGGCAAGCAATTTACCATACCAAAAGGTTTTGCAGAGGATTTGAATTGTGCAGTAAGAGAGCCCTGCTTGTTTTTTTCAGCAATTTAGCCATTTTAATGGCATTGCTTGCCTTCCTGCATGCAAATATTCTGCCAATACAATTCCTCCATCACTGTTTTGTGGGGACACCATCACTGTATCCTGGGCTTAGCACCATCTAAGATGACTGTGATTGGGTTAAACAAACACAAACAAGCTCACCCCCTATGGCACAATGATAATCAGGTGGAGTCAGATCATTCTGTACAGCATGGCACCAGCACTAAAGAATGGCCTGGCTATGCAAGATTATATACAATATACTTCCACAAAGTGCAGTGTATAAATACGTACCTGGTGACAATGTGGTCCGTTCCCATACACTGCTGTGGAGAGTGCCAGGAGGACATCCGAGTGTGTCCATGAACTGCATACTTTCAACGCACTGGCAGTATAGTTCACCAATACATCCAAGGTCTGTTCATCCATTATTACCTTTAAAAAATGAGAACAAAAGTAAGACAAAATATGAATTTGCAATTGAACGAGAACGTACAGGACAATATATGTGACAAAACAGCCCTAGACAATAGATGGGTGTTGTGTGTTGTATAAGCTCCACTGTCACTAAAGTTTGGTTGTTACCTTTAGTTGATTGAGTAGACGGTGTGAAAGCTGGCAGAGTTTGATGACTAAATGTTCTTGACTCAGCGGCACGAGACAGCTGACATGTTTCAGAAGACTACACACATCCTGAAATGGAAAACAAGATTCTCAAGTATAAGCACAAACAAGAACAATTTTGGATATCACAGATGTTGGTTCAGCTCACTTAGGAGTAACAAGATGCTAATGCAAACATGAAAACTTTGCGTGTGTGTCTCTTTGTAATTGCTGCCAGTGCACAACTCTTTCAGACTGCATTGGCTGAGGAGCTGCTGAATGACTGGAGATCCACTGTTGCTGGAGGGCTGCATAAGTCGCTGCAGGTTTCTCACAAGTCACAAGGTGGCAGACATAGAGTTGTTTCTACGTCGTTGCTAGGGTGTTGGTGGGGTGGTAATAGGTGTGTTGCTATGATCATCTTTGCAGTTGCCAGGGCACTGAGAGGCTGCCAGGTGGTTGCTAGGGAACACTGCACGGTTGGTAGGGTGTGCTATGTGTTGTTAATACTTGCAGAAGCAGTCAGTGGCCAGTTTGAGAAAATAGAGCTAAGAAGACAGCACCTGATTTTATCTTATGTTCCTCCTTGGTTTAAAGTGTTGGCATCTAAACTACCTGAACTGCAACTACACAACCTGATTTCATTACTTACTGATTCCACACACTGGGTGGGATACTGATGGCAGTAAGTAAAGCAACATTTAGAGTGTCAGCAATGTTCAGGCAATTTTATTATTAAAGCCATCCAGACAAATTCAGCTGGGTTTGCTGTGTACCAGCTCACCAGTCCCATACACACAAGTTCATAGTTTCAAAATAAAAAAATAAAAAAGTAGGCTTATATGGTTTTGGGGCTGTTGCAGTGTGTATTCATGCCAACATTAGAATCTGCAGAGACCTCAGTGTTTCAGACCCTTACAGAGCATTTAGGTTGAGCTTTAAGTCTCACCAGCTAAGTTTAACACAGACTACAAAGACCGAAGCGACTATCTGGTACCTCTGGCTGGATGTTGATGCTGGGGTCGAAGGTTTTGTTGTAGTTTTCGGACAGCAGCTGGTCAAACAGCAGGTTGAGCTCCTCTCTCAGTTGGCCTGAGTCTGCTCGCAGGGCTCGGAGCTTTGCGGCGCAGCGGGAAAACTGTTTCTCGGCGTCCGACGACGAGTCGGGCTGCCAGGAGTCCCCCGACATGGGAGTGAACGGGACGGCCTCTGCGGACAGAGCCACCGGGGGGAACGAAGGGAGGACGCCACGGCGACCAGGAGCCGGTGCTGACAGCCCGGCCTGAGCTGCCATGTTGCTGCTCTTCTTCTTCTGGGTTGGCCGGTGGTCGGCTAACAAAGTTGCAGATTTATTAGCGCCACCGAGCGGACTGGAGGTTTGAACGGCATGTAGCCGGAAAAAAATAAAGAAAGAAATCTCTATCGACATTGTTTTCTTCATTTATTAATGTAAAGAAGCATATTTCGCATCACATATCTTCAAGGAGGTTCCCTACAGTTATTCTTAGCCATTAGCTTAGCTTTATTGAATGTGTGACATCCAAGCATCGGGCTCATTACTGCCCCCTACAGCGGAACCCAGAACACAGCACTGATGGGGATGCTGTGAAAACTCCACATGCAAATGTCAACAGCTATTTTTATTTGTTTGTTTGTTTGTTTTTAGCTAGAATAATGTTGTTTTTACATTTACGCGCTGCACAAGATTTCTGTCACTTCATTAAAACAAATAGCCTGAAGAATATCTGTTATAAAAATTCAGTGTTATATGTTATGATTCAATGCTCTTTGTCCACCTTTTGAAATACAGAAGGCTGTGAAAGAGCGTGCACAGAACTTGCAAACAGTAACCAAGCCTGTGCTCAGCAGATGGGAGCAGAGGAGACATCTGTTGTATGCCTGTATAAAGGCTACATTTCTTTACTCTGATGTCACTTGTTCTTTGTATGCCTGTATAAATGCTGCAACGTTTCTTGACACTGTAGCCACTTGTTCAGAATCTGTACTGTGCATGTGATTCCTTGCTGCAAATAAAACTTTGCTTTGACTTAAGAGACGACTCTGTGTATTGATTTGGAGCAGTTCAGACTCCACGGAAGAATTTTCCTAACAATATCTCTGTTTTTGACAGAGATATTGTTATAATCAGCTGACTGACTATGCTTTTCTATAATTAAAAATTGCATTAAACATGTAGAAGAGTATTATAAATGTGTTTTCTTAAGCTTTAGTTTTGCACATGAATCTAAAAAAGTACTAAAAAATCAACAAGCATAACTATTCTTCTAAATGTTATGTTTGAAACAATGGGGACATTTTAGACAAAAACAGATCTTTTTTCTTGAAAAATTGGTTCGGTAGGTCAGCTGATCACCTCGCAGGATCTTCTATTGGATCACAGTGGACTTATCTATTGTTTAATTTTTCCAGCATGTGCTACAAACTATAACTTTGTAATGGGAGCAACATCTAATGGTTATGTGGCTCAATACAAAAGTGTCCCCTCTTGTTTCCTCTATTGACACAACTGTGGTTTAACCTCGTTTTTTATTTATTTATTTATTTATTTTTACCATTGTTAAAGTCTTATGTTTCAAATGAAATACGATCAATTATTAACTAATTCTGCATTATTATATTAGAACATGGTGTCTGTTACACATGACAAACAAGCACACACTATCAATCTCATCGTAATCTTAGCTAAGTTTCATGGTCATATACATTTTTAGAAGCAAAGCCTCTTTTCTGTTACCTAAAAAATGCAAGCAGGACTTAGACAATTCAATTCTGCCCTACTGAGATAGCTGTAAACATTGTTAATGTATTGTTTTAATGTCTTTATATTTAAGTCTAACAAGATATTTTCTATTTCTGTATACCTGAGACAGCTGGGATAGGCTCCAGCCCCCCCGTGACCCTAGTGAGGATTAAGCGGTGTATAGATAATGGATGGATGGCTATGCATACTGTTTGGTTGATATTGTGCCTTTCTCAGCTGGGTTACACCAAGATGTTCTTTGGCTCTGCTTCCCCAAATACTATCAAAAGAACATCTCCAACAACTTAGCTTTTAAAGTCATCTGGTTGAGTTTAGACATTTACACCTCAATTTTCTCTGTTTAATTTTGCATTGACAGACACTTAAGTCTTTACCACCCACATCTACATGTTCAGTCAAGAAATCCTCCTGAATATGCTGCCCAGCCCAAAAACCTCCCAAGACATCTGATTGTAGTTCATGCTAGTGAAACAAATTCAAAGCACACATACACATGGCACATTTTGAACCAATTTACTGTCTCAAAGTCGTTTTTTGTGCTCAACATGATGAAAATATCACAATACTAGACTGCACACTGAATTACATCGCAGAGATATACAGCAGCAACATTGTGAATATTCACAACTCAAGTGTAAACAGGAATGTTCAAGCATGTACAAAACCCTAAATCTCTTAGCATGTCGTATTCTTTATTCAATGTAAGCAACAGTCTTGGCATTTTTAGTCTATTAGTTGACACTTAAAATGAAAGGCATTTTAACAAAAACTCTGTTGCTCATTTTAATTGAAGGAAAATAAGTTATTATACAACAGATTCGCATGAAATAATGTACAGGCCCTGTGCAATAATGCACAGCTAAATTAATGGAGAAATTATGAGGCATAACCGAGTCTATCTGATGTGCAAATGCTGATCAAGTGACGTCATGAAGAGTTGTTGTTGTGTTTTTTTTTTTTTTATTGGCCTTTTCTATGAATGACACATCAGTCCAGGCATGACTAACGCACCGTCCATGGATGGCAACAGTATTGCAGGTGGCAAAAAGTAATGGATTGAAGAAAGCAGAAAACCAGGAGGTAGGCATGTCTGTAGAAAGGTGGTAGCAGATGTACAGTGTGGCACAGAAGTACTGGGAGCTAAATGTAAAGTAGTGTTGGGTTTCAGCCTGACTTGAAGAGTAGAATAGCCACTTGACCCAGGTAGAAGTAGATAAAATGCTTCGTCTCGTGCGTCACGTAGCTGCCAAAGTTCCTCCCAACAATGCAGTGCCATGTGGGGTTGTACTTTTTGTCAAACTCCTGCAGGTGAAACAAACAGTATGTTACAGGCAAGAAGCAGTCAACATGTTTCAAAAGGTGTGAGACATTTGTCTCAGGGCTGAACGTTTAACTGGCTTCAAACCATTGCATTTGTCAATTCGGAAAGGTTTTATTTTCTTTTTTCGTCCCCCCGGCCCTTTTGCCCCGGGTTTTAAGTTTTCTTTTCATTGTTTTTCTTAATTCTTTTGTTTTTCTTTTTGCTTTTTCCTTTTTTGTTGTTTTTTCGGGGTTTATTGTTCCTTCTTTTTTTAATTTGTTTCCCCGTTGGTTTTTTAAGGTTGGTTTTCCGGCCAAAAATTTGCATTTGGCCTTTTTTGTTAATTCGTTGAGCCCTACCTTTTGCCACTCCCTCAATAATAACATACCTTTTTGACGTAGGCGGCAATGTCCTTCTCAATATTGTACTTCTCCATGGCCTGCATGGCACAGTCCACCGCATCCTGCTGCATTTCATCAGACATATCTGCATTCTTGATCACTGCCTTCTTGTCAGACATGTTGGCGTTCTGGCTGCAGGGGACAAAGTCATATTTAGAGACATTTTCTATACACTTCTTACAAGATGCAGCCAGTTCTTGATTGGTGCAGCCAGTGAGCCTTGTTGATGTATTCCCATGACTATTACTGCTGCTGCTGCTGCCACCTGCTTATAGAAACAGTGTCAGGCTCTGGATAGGAATCCACCTATTTGCATTCTGATTTGCATCATGGAGCCAAATGAGGGCTCTTGTTCAATCCAGGAGATTGACAGAGGTGTTCTGCAGTTTACTCTGTGCAGTTATGTGACTGCACAGAGAGCCCTCTGTGTGTGTTGAACAGTAAAAAGAAGGGCACTGACTTGACATAACGTTACATAATTCAACATTACAGAAAAAGACACCTGTGCTGGCACCTGACAGCATGACAACTTTGGCTAAACGCTGTTTGAAAAGCAACACCTTTGCAGGCCATATTCAACAAGTTCATCCTAGAATTGCACCTTTCTGTAACTGGGACCACTAGCCCAAGATGTCAGGTTTGCATCAATGTAAAGAAAGTGAGAGCAGCGTTCATTCCCATGACACATCCAGGAGACTCGGGCGGCATTAGCATGCATGCAGCAGAAAGCCTCAGCGCTCTCTCTCACCTGCTTCACAGGCTGGACCATCAGATAACAACATTACGAACAGGATTAAACAAGACTCTTACCGTCTCCCTGCGAAGTTTTAATGTGTAGTAGAGGTGTACGCTACGGAAAGCTTCACAGTTTTTCCTTCATTTATGCAAGGAAGCGTGGTGAGTCCGCCCCGCCCTCCGTAGCGCATCCGGTCTGTGATTGGCTCAACTGGAGCCTCCACCCTGCAGACGGCGTTTTTTACTTGCGGACACCACCTGCATCTTATTTCCACCCAGAATGCACCGTTTCCATCCGTTTCTCCCTCCCCCCCCTCCCTAACCCATCAGAGGGCGTGATCGATGGAGGTGATCAGGCCGGTCGATAGTATTGATCTGTGTAAACTGGGGAGCTTGCGTGACATTAGAATCTAAATTAGAGCGAGACGAGGTCGCCTCAGGATGATTCCCAGGTCATGTGTGAAAGACAAAAGCATGCATGGGGAATACGTTTTTGTTTTTTGGGGGGGGTTTAAACGGATTTTTCTAATTCTATGTTACCAAAAATATTATAAACACTCGCGATATATGCTACTATTAAGTATTATATATGAAAGCACCCCAGCTCTTAAAAAAAGATGTCAGCACAGTTTCACA
>NW_007578545.1:146394-282189 GCF_000690725.1 Stegastes partitus | reverse complement strand
TATATATATATATTTGATGTGGACAGCTAGAGCCAGGTTTCATGTGTTGAATGGAAGAAAACCTGCCTCTGCAGACTAACTTCTTTTTAAAAAATGGTATAACTCAAACTAACTCACTGAGGCATAACATTGAGCAGGTAATGCACCAATGATGTTGTTTTTTACTTCGCAGCTTCTCAGTAGTTTTGTTTTCCCGTCAGCTGACTGGAATGATTTCGAAAAACCTTACAATCTGTAAATTTTGCAAATACAGAATAGCTACAAAACAGAAGATGAAGAAAGAAGAGAAAAATGCAAAAAACAAAAGACAATAATCTGAAATTACAAATGGATTTTCTATTGAAGAGAATAAAGCTTTGAGATACCAGAGAGTATACTTATCAAAATCTGAGCACCTTAAAAACAAACATCATAAAGGATACAATCCACACACACATCCAGCAATTAAAGGAGGAGGAGTACACAAAAGAGGGAGACAAGATTAGAAAAGGGAGAAGATCAACACTGAGGAAAAGGAAAAGAAAGAAGAAAAATACAGGAGGTAGGTTGAACAAAGAAATCAGGGTGATTCAGCCAATCTTATTTGGTTGCGCAAACCATAGCTGGGCCTACGAGCACCATCCATCATCAGATAAATGTAGGCTGTCTCTTCCAAAACCCACAAACAAGCAATCAAACAAAAACAAGACATTTCACCTCAGGACTCACCTTGAACAGTTTAAATTCTAAAATCTAGTCCCAGAGCCACTCAGTACCAGGATCCTTTCCATACCTCATGAGAGCAAAAACTTGGGAGTTATATACAAACTCCACCACTCTGGTGCCATCATCTGCCTCTCACAAGTGATCCTTTGGGTTGTGCCAGCTCCCACTGGGAAGAAGACCTGACAGGAGAGAAGATGACAGTTGTAAGAAAACTAAACATTTAATACACTGAAGGTGAAAAGATAACCTGTTAAGAGATGCACATCACCTACCTGAGTATACAACCCTGTACGTGGAGTGTGGTGAAGAGGGGGGCTGTACCTTCCTGTGGGTTTCCTCCATGTCTGCTTTGAGGAAACTCAACATGCAGGCACTGACGCTCCCTCTGTCCTCTATACATTCTGATTTTGTACAGTTATACACCCAGGATTATGTACATCTAAAACTGTCTACTCCAACAGTCCTGCAGTAAGTCCAACCTACTTGTTTTTATTAAAACTGAGGCAACATGATAGTAATTTTATAGGATGTAGTTTGTGGTGCTGTTGAACTGTATAGCATCATACAGCAAGATACTTCTTTCATTCAGCTTATCCTAATTAATAAAAAATAGGGTGGGCTAAAAAACACGAACACCATAATATAGCAAAATATAAACATCGATGTCAACCTTAAAAATCCTGCTTTCAGGTTGTAACTTAGTGTTGCAACTCTACCAACAATCGCAGAAATTGTTGAGGGCATTGCATAGTTCAAGATGCTGCTCTTTTAACTTTATAGACAAAAAAAATGCTGTGTAATGAAGTTACAATGCACAAGGTGGAAAATAGGAAGCGCTTTCTGAGACAGCTCCAGTCTGTCGAAGCCTTTAAAACTCCTTCAGTCTCTGTGTCTCTGTCCGTGGTGCTGAAACAGCCAAACACATCTCTCTGTTCAAGCTATATTCATTTTCAACTAAAACACACACATGTACATGCGCACACATACAAAAAATGCTGTGCATACGAATGCCTGAAGCTTCAGAGTGTGATGTTATTTCCAACCCAATGTACACTGCTATTGTTTCTCATATTAAAGTACAACTGATACAAAGGATCTTTAATGCAGTGGGCTATCATGCTAATATTTGTTACTGTTTTAAAATCTAATTAAAATAAATAATAAATGTAACAGGCTGAGGCATTTTGGGTTTTATTTGGCTACTGGACACCTCTATAATATCTGTAAAAACACACAAACCAAAAAAACAACAGTACAGCTGCATCTACATCCCAGTGCATGTGCCGCCCCAAAAAGAAAAGGACTCTGAAATCCAAACCAACGTGGCTTGAGAAAGTGCGAGAAGGGGACAGAGAAGTTATATTATGATAAATCGTATTCTGATATTAGGACTGGATGTGGGTTTTCTGTTCGCAGATGAGGGAACTGTGCCAGCGCAGATAGTCTGATGGGATTTTGTCTGATCTGACCTGACTTGATTGAAATTCATTTGCTTTGCTGACTTTATTTGATTTGACTTAACTTCATGTGATTTGCTTGATTGGATCAGATCAGATTTTGTTTCAATGGTTCTGATGTGATTTTGTCTGGTCTGATCTGGCTTCGGGCTGCAAGGTGGAGCGGTGGTTAGCACCAGAGCCTCACAGCAAGAAGGTCGCTGGTTCGCGTCCCAGTGGGGGCACCGGGATCTTTCTGCGTGGGATTTGCATGTTCTCCCCGTGCAGCGTGGGTTCTCTCCAGGTTCTCCAGCTTCCTCCCACAGTACAAAAACATGTTGAGGTTAATTGGTGATTCTAAATTGTCCGTAGGTGTGAATGTGAGTGTGCTTGTTGTCTGTCTCTAAGTGTAGCCCTGTGATAGACTGGTGACCTGTCCAGGGTGTCCCCTGCCTTCACTCTAAGTCAGCTGGGATAGGCTCCAGCTTCCCTCATGACCCTAGTGAGGATTAAGCAGTGTATAGATGATGGATGGATGACCTGGCTTGACCTGATTTGTGTTGTTGACTTTACCTGGATTTGATTCATTTTTTCTTGTTCAAATTGTATTTGAAACACCTTGATTTGGCAATTTTATCAGTTCCAAATTAATGTCAAATTTTTTACAAGTCATTTATTGCAGTTGGATTTTACTTGCATTCATTTGATGGTATGGATCTAATGAAAGGTGATGTGACTTGTCTGACGTGAATGTTGTCCTTGTTAGTGTGACTCTGGTCAGGGTGCCTGTCAGAGGTTTGGGTGAATCTGGGAGGGATAGCGTGAAACCCCTCACTTGTTACGCCCTCATAGTGAAAACACTTCTGTCAGATATCAAAAAGGATACAGACAGCATGTGGTGGTTCACACGTCTTTATGCACCCACCCTTGACCGACAGTGGAGTCGACAGTGACAAGAACCAGAGTTCCAGGGCTTAAACTGGAAAGAAAATGTATGTAATGAATGTTGGGTAATCCCCCATACCCAAACTAAAATGTTTCTATTCCTGCTGCTCAAGTTAAGAAGACATTATGTCATGTCATAGCAGTGACAGCTCCAAAAGATCACATAGCACAGGTGTAATTTCAGGCAAACTCTGTGATATCCTGATATCTGCAAGTTCCAATTGTAAAGATTACTTAAATACTAGACTGCAGTGTTTTTGTCTATTGTTAACTTTTGCAATGTTTGTGTATTTGAGCCTGAAGAGGAGCTCTGGTACCCGTCTGTCCTCCATCTGCTGTCCAGTTCTTGCCCCCCTTTACGCTCGCCCAACCGGTTAAAGGAGATGACTACCCCTCCTGAGTCTGGTTCTGCCAGAGGTTTTATCTTTCCTCCCCACTGTCGTCAAGTGCTCGCTCAAAGGGGGTCTAAAGGAAACTTTGGCTTTCTCTGATTTGATCACAATATACAAAAAGCGAGAACTTAAAATAAAAAGTGTGTGCTTCTTTTAAAGTTTTATGTAACAGCCCCTTCCTTTGATATCAGATGAATGAGAAGCACATTTCATGGCTTGAAAATTATTTTGGCTAAAAAGAAAAAAACCTTAAAAGCACATTAAGACCACTGAATAGTTGAGAATGTCTGACTTCACCATGTACAAATATCACAAACACAACTGCATATGTTGTATAACTGCTGTGTGCTTTTGTACCCAATCGTAGTTTGTACAAGATATAGGGGGAAAGAAAAACAAAAATCATTTAATTAAATGTTATTGAATGTTTTATTAAAAGAGAATAAAGCTTTGAAATATTGGAGATTATATGTAAGAAAATCAGAAATCCTCCACCTTTGGAAAAGACTGACCTATGAAAAGAAATACAAACCACATTAAGGTCACATTCCCTTGTCGCCTCCCAGACCTCCCTCTTCCTTCCCTCCCTCCTCCACTGGTAACATTTGCCCACTATTTACCACTCTCCTTACGCGTGTGGATCCATCCTGCACCTCCCAGCCCTCCTCCTGGATTTGATCCGAGCTTTGCTCTTCTTTTTTTTTTTTTTCTTTTTTTAGAATTTAAAAGAACAAAAATTTAAAAAATAAATCGCTGTTCACTGTGCCGTCAGTAATTGTGTCTCTGAGGTCCCACACGAAATAAAAAAATAAAAAAAATTGGAGTAATTCGAAAGCCAATTTGGTTTAAATTTCTCACTACAATGTTTCCGGTTTGATGGGGGTTATGTGGACAGGGCCGGGGGTCGTGCTCCATGTATCCATCCTGAAGCCTAATCCTAATCCTGCTCTGATCCTGAATCCTGATCCGGCTCCGGAATGGGGAGACACTGAGCCCAGTCCAAACCTTCAGAATACCAGCAGAACCAAAGAGAAGGAGGCGAATTAGAATCACACCTTCAGAAAATACTTCAAGTAATGTCAATAAATGCAACTACCAGGGAGTTTACTTTGAGAAAAACAACGGGGCACCATCTATAATCAAGCCCCAAATGCCAAGATTTACTTTGGATACTGAAAAGAGAGGGAAAGCAAAAAATAAAAAACAAAACAAAACAAAACAAAAAAAACAAGCTCTGGGTCTCCAATTACAAAGTGGCACACAGAACTTGTAACTACTGAAAACATTCAAAAACGCACTCTATTTTAAAGTGTATGTAAAAACTAACAAGCCTTAGAATGCAGATTTCACAGTTGACAAGGCACAGCCATCATACCATTGGTGCCATATTTGACTCCTCCTCCTCCTGTTTATCTTAATATGAACTGTCTCCTCTGTCCCATCCTATCCTGATCCACTGAACTCTACAGAGAAACACACAAGAAGGTCAAAGGACAGTAGTATATGCTTGAAAGAAGTAAAAATCTTTACAAATGAAACCAAAAGCATAAAGCATTCAACAAGCACAATCAGGAGAAGAAAAGTACGGGGATGAGGAAAAGATAGCAGAAAAAGAATGTTTACGAGAAAAGGAAAAGGCAAGAATGAAGTAAAACTAGGTTATGTAGACAGATCACACTGATCTGGTCTGCAAAAATGAGAACAAAAAAATAAAACTTCAACAAAAAGTGTGTGTGTGTGGGGAGGGGGGAGAGAGAGAGAGAGAGAATTCAACATGGCATGACAGCATACACTGGTGATGCAGAAGATGATCCTCGGTGAGTATACAGGGCTTTTTAAGTGATGTGAACACGTCTCCTCTCTGGCTCTGAGGGACACCATCGCTTTAGTTTAGGTCAGGTGTGTCTAGGTACGAGAGCGGGAGCGGGAGCGGGAACGCCGAGGAGAGTAACGTGGAGACCCTCTGCTGCGACGTGGCGAGTAGCTGCGAGAACCACTCTTGCTCCGGCTTCGGCTGCGGCTTCGGGAGCGAGATCGGCCGTAGCTGGGGCTGCGAGGACCGTCCATCTTCACGCGGATGTAGGCCGTCTCTCCCTAAACACAGGCGTGCACACGTAACTAACTAAGCATTCATTGGCATGTGTAAGACTCTACATGAGACTCCTGCAGACACCAGATAGAGTCTAGTTGTTATGTTTAGTGCTCTTAGTGTGCCTTGGGATATTGTTGGACAAGTGACAGATCTTCAGACTGTGGGATTTGAAATTAGCCATGCACACATCTTAAAGTCGTTCTGGCTATTTCTGCACCTTTTCCTCACTTAACTTTCTAAAAACTCTGAACAGACATAACATGTGTCAACTACGGTCTCCTGTGCTGACAACTCAGAAATGTCCTAATATGGTACAACTGTCTCTGGAAATAGCTTCCAGTCAAAATAATGTCCAACAAAAAAAAGTGGTTTATACAATTTTCGTTTTAACACGAGAGTCATAGACAGAATTAGTAGACAAAGCAACATCACAGTCATTCAGGTTAAACTCTGGGCTTTACTTGCTGCCCTGTGTCGTTTTCAGTCTCTCGTTCTTTCTTCCTTTACTGGAGATTTCCAAATCCAAAATGTAGTCCCAGAGCGACTCCTTATTAAGCTACCCTAATACTGTGATCCTTTACATACCTCATGGGAGCGAAACTTGGTGTTATCCAATTTACGGACAGCGTAGGTCATGTCTTCTTTGCGTACAAACTCCACCACTCCGGTGCCATCACGGTACACATCAGCATAACATACATCACCTGCCTCTCGCATGTGATCCTTCAGGTCCTGCCAGCTCCCGCTGGGAGGAAGACCTGACAGCAGAGAAGATGCCGTAAGATTAATTTGTACTTCAAAAGAGATCAGCACAACCTGCACAGAGAGGAACTTGTCACCCACCTGACACAACGACCCTGTTCTCTGAGCGTCGGGATGGGGGACCGTACCGTCCCCTCGGGGGTCCCATTGCTCCACCGCCGCCGCCGCCGCCGCCGCCACCACCTCCTCCTCCTCCTCCTCCTCCACCACCACCTCCCCTTCCACTTCTAGGAAACTCAACACGCAGTCGGTAGCCATCATAGTCATAACCATCGCGCCCATAAACGGCATCCTCAGCATCCCTGTGAAATCCAGCAGTTGTCAATCATTCAAATGAAATAGCTAAATAAATACAGCTTTAGTCAAGTCAAGGAACTCCCGTCAGGGTAAGTAGATTGATGTCGTTTTTTGTTTTTTGCTTTGCAGCATGTTAGCTTACAACCACTGACTTGTACGGATGATACCTAAGAGGAAATTGCATTTTGCAAAGTTACTGATTGCGGTTATCTAAATGAGAGAAAAGGGCAGCCGTCGACTGGAAATGCCAAGGTTGCTTAGTGTGTGCAAGTGCAAAGGCAACTAATGGCACACAGAACTGAGGAATGCTTGAACTGGTAGCTACTCAGGACCGAAAAGCCTTTCAGGCATGTCAAATCGTTGACCCCTTCCAGCTTGCAACACATTGCGATCTAAAGGAGCTGCCAGTCCAAGCCATCGTGTGCTCCTTGTGCCAGGAAACACCTTTGTTTGCACACAGGTTAAAACTGCATATTAAAGTTGCTTGTCAGTTTCTGAAATGACTCCTTTGCTTTTTTCTTTGAGTTATAAAAAAGCCTTTTTCTACAGCTTTACTGTCTATACATAGATGTAGCCATGCGTCCCATTTAAAGCATGCAATTTGTTTTGGACATTTTTAGAATATTTGAGCTTTAAGTCATCCCTTACATGTTTTTTTCTCTATTAAGTAAAGCTAATGAACAGAAGCATGTGTAGCTTGTTGTTTGTAAGGTACAGTGGACTGGCAGTGCTAATAGGAAATAATACTCCTGGGGGACTGCTACGAATCACGTGCCAAAGATATTCACTGATACAATTTATATTAAAAAAAAGAAAAAAGAAGAAAAAGCAGAAAACTCTCTTGAATATTGACTTGAATGATTAACAGATTATCAAAACAACTGCCAACGTATCCCTAACTTACATGGTTTGCAATTAGCACAGACTATACAAGGTTCATTTGCATGCAAACAAAACCAACATCAGATAACAGAGCACACTTCAACTACCACAGGCCTCAACGAGAGCACAATAAACACTAGAAACACGCTCATACACTTCAACTGACCCATTTATTACAGCCACCAAACACTGTAATAAGTAAGTCAAGACCTGTGCAAAAACTAAAACCGACTGCAGTATATACTAGTAAACTTTAAATTGAATGTATGTGCCTGTTTATTTCAGTTTGTTGTGCAGCTAGCTAACTGTGCAGATAACGCCGCCGAGACGTGGCGGACCACCGCGGCTCACCTCGGGTCCTCGAACTGCACGAAGGCAAACGGCGGTCCTCCTCTGCGGTTTTTCAGATCGATGTCGCGAATAGATCCGTATTTGTAAAACAAGTCTTCCACGTCTTTTGAGCGGATGTCGGGAGGGAGATTCCCCACGTATATCCGACAGTCGTTGCTGCCCGCTGGTCCTCGGATGACTCCTGCGCCGGACATGATAGCGCAAACCCAGCTAACGACGAGGGAAGCTAGCTAGCGGTACTCCTGGTGAAGAAAAAAAAAACATAGAAAAGTGACGCTTGGGTAGTAAATTAAATGTGAGAACTACACGTAAAATGTAAAGTTGCACCTACGTTTCGATGAAAGCTGCAACGCCTCCAGTTAGACGCCAAAACAGACAAGCAGCAGCTAAAAGTTGCGCCTTTCTTCGGTGGTGTGACGGAGCGCAGTGGGCTTTAAAAAGGTGTTGGTACCGCCACCTACTGGAGACTGTGAGATCACACGCCACACCATGTGTAGGTTGAGCGTCAAAGTTTATCTAAACATCTCACCTCGAGGTCAATTTAGGAACTGTAATCTATTTTATCTTCATGAAACCTGTGTGACAAAGAACTAAATACAATCATGTGACCTGATTAAAAGGTCCAGAAATGCACCTCAATGGATTTATTTATCACTTATCATAGTTGAAGAGATTTATAACAAAGGACTTGGGAAACTATGGAGGCCCGGAAGGGACACGGAGAAAAAAAACAGGGAGAGTTTAAAAAAAAATAAAAAATTTAATTAAAAAAAAAATGGGGGTATCTTTTGCAAGATCTCGCAAAAGTCCCATCAATCTTATTGGACGTTTTGTGAAAACTGTGCCTCTTGCTAAGTACTGCTTGAATGTCTTTATATTTTAGGGTGATTTCAAAATCAAACTCATTAAAACTCTTGTAGGAGTGGGTGTCCGCCACTGTTGTTTCTCCATACTGCCAAACAGACCCAGAAATAGTGTATATATATAAGTGTATACAAGATACCTCCATTTTTTTTTCTTTCCCTGTTTTTTTTCCCTTTCTTTCTCTATGCCCCTTCCGGCGCTCCGTAGGAAACAGTTATACAATTGCAAATTTAAGTGTGCCATGCGGTCACTTTAATCTAAACACAAATACATTAAAAGTCTAGTAAGGGATTAAAAAACATTTTCCCTAAACCAAACATTGGAGTTAAAGACAGCAGGCTGATACTGATAGCTTTTGGGAAAGCCATGAAGTGGATCTTGTGTTAATATTATTTTGCTAGATTGTCATTTTTAATAGTCAAGAGTGAACTTTAATGCTTCACAAATTCATTACCTGCATTAATATAATAATAAAATGTAATTTTGAAGGCTGCCAAATAAAGGGAGGGAAAAAAGCTTAAAACACAAGTTCCAACTTTAGTCTTTATTTTTTTAATAACTTAGAAGAACTGAATCGAAATATAAAACTTGTACACATTTACAATTCAAGCTTACAGCTGTACAGTGTCAGACAGTCCCAGGCCATTCATTAAAATCTTAAAACAGAAATAAATCCTCATATGAAATAAGAAAAAAAAAAATCAATACATAACTGACTTGCAAACCCCAGACCTCAATGCTGCAAATGAGCCTTTCTTCATGCCTGCCTTTGCACTTAAATGTCAAGGCCACCGACAAAACCTTATTCTTCATGACAGGATTTTTGTTCATCACATTTCCTCAGATGTCTCAGTCCTTTTTGGCTTGCTTCTCTCTGCGTCTCTGTCTCGCCTCGGACACGATTTTGAGCAGTGACAGCAGAATAGGTACACACATGGGTAGGAAGAGTGGTATGTAGATAGCAAACTTCTGATCATCAGGGAAATAGAGGAGGTGGAGGAGTGAAGGGTCGAAGAATGCCTTCTCTGATGCCAAGATGGCCTCTTTACTGAACTGGAGAGCAAAGCCGAGATTCCCGGCCTCTAGCTCAGCCACAGCCAGTTGCAGAGATGTAACAGCACTGGACACCTGAGTGAGAGAAACAAGTCACAGGTTAGGATTAGTTATGCAATGAAAAGTCATGAGACGTTTACTGATTTCAAACCCATTAAAATAGCTGAGAAGGATTTGACACTAGTCTGATAACCAAACTGAAATGCCAGTGCGCTTCATTTGCTTCATTTAGCCTGACAATGTGCTCATGTTGGCACACTTCTTGTTTAGACAGGGAGTTATTTTTCGGCTTGCCCTAACCAAACAGTAGCACATTTCATCTGTTCACTTAACATATTTTTCAGCTGACGTGTAAGAAGTCTTGGATAGATAAGAGCTTTCTCCAGCGCTGACGCAACACTGGAGAGAAAATATCCAGCTTGTTTGCATTTTTTTAAACAACCATGATGGAGTTATGTGGTGATAAGTGTAGAATTAAGCAACACTGACCCTGTAAAATAAAGTCAGGGAGGGGAAAAACTGTCTTTGGTGGAACATCTGTGTGCAGGGAAGTAAGCACTACCACGAAAATGGCTAATACACTGAAAGAACTGAGCAGGTCTGCTTTATTGCACAGTCAAAATCTTCGTCAAAACTTGCAATTTTTCAATGTGTAGATTGCTTGCTTGGAGGTTGTTGTTGCCGTTTCTCAGGAAGGGGGTTTTAAAAATAGTAATACAGATAGCAGAAGGGAATGAGACTGCTGCATGAAATGGGAGGTGGAAAAATGTCAGTTTATACCCGCAGTCTATATTTAGTGAGTCAGCTTGAAAGCTGCAGTATCCATGTCTGAATACAGTAGGCCTAATGTAAACTTATAGAGCATTTCTTTATACCAAATCAATTACTACTCCGTTCAAGTTGGAACTAAAGAACTCAAACAAGAAAAACAGCCCCTAGAGCAAGGATATACAGTAAGTTACAAAAGTGAGTTTCAGGGTGTTGGCAATCTTCCTATAGCCTCAGCCATCTTTATGGAGAGCAACAATTCTTTTTTTTTCTTTTTTTCAAACTCCGTCTCTTCCTGTCTATATGCAAATGTAAAGACAGAGTTTTTCCAAATCTCCACTTTGGCCGGAGTTTTCAGATATGATCGTTTTTGGTGACTTGTAGCTTCATTTATGTGTAAACCAAAGGCCCAAATGCATTGAAATATCACAGTTTTTGCTACGTGTAAATGGGGCCCTAGTCAAGAAAGTCACTTGGAGCCATTTCAAAGCAGCTACAGATCCCATCTATAAACCTATATAAGAACCTAAATGCATGATTGTTTTTTGAGACATAGACGCATGTGTTTCAATGAGCTATCATAGAAAATTCAGAGTTGTAGGAGTCACTGGAGACTTAACACTGCCATGATACATATGGTCTTTACAAGTGTATGGAAAATTTTCTTCACAACTGTACGTGTACAACTGAGCAACACAGAAGCAGATGTAGTAGGTATACATGCATTTTTACCTGCTGGGCAATGTTGTCATTGATGACAATGTTGCCTATCTGGTCGAGCAGCTGTGCCAGAGAGGTGATGGTTGTGGTTGCTGTTGCAACATTTTCCACACTACGACTCCACATGAGGCGGTCCAGCTCCCAGTCAGCGAGTCCTGTACTGCCACACGGTGCAAGCAGGAAGCCTGGGGGAGGCGTTGATGACTGCACACCCAGCAGCAGTCTGACAGGTTGCAGTACAGTAAAGTTACCTTGTGTCTACAGGAAAGGCAATAGCTGTAATTCTATTGGTTAAAACTTACCGAAGCTGTGCGAGGAACACTCCCATGACTTTAGCCATGTTAATGTTGACATCAACTGGGAACTCGGGCTCTGATCCATAGAAACCATTAACATTATAAACCTATGGAAATATGGATAAATAGTCTTTATTGATACATTACCCAACAGTCACCACACAGTTAACTGTTGTGAAAACCATAGTATTTAGATTGCTACCACCCAGTGTTACCTTTAGTCTGTCTTACCATAATTCCACCCCAACGTGGAGAGTGAAACGCATTGGAAGGCACTTCTTGTTTCTTGCGGTCCTGGATGTAAAGAGGTGAATGGTGGGCATCTGGGACGTACAGCAGAAAATTCAACACTGGGTTGGAGGATGCAGCATTGGATCCTACAAAAAAAAAACAATTGGAAGAAAACAAAACAGCTCTGTTTAAATACAACAGTACAAATGACACCATGTTCCACCAAAAAAAAAAAAAAAGTTTTTTTACCAAGTCTAGCCTCCACCGGGTTGATGACATGTGCAAGGCTGTCAGCGTTGAGAGTGAAGGCGTTGCGGCTGGTGTCAAAACGTGGGTTGACACCAAGCATGGCGTAGTATAATGTCTGTAAAAACAGCGTGTTTTATTAGCATTCAGTAGGTGAGCATCGTTTGGTGATATGGGTCCTGCACATCAACAAACACAGTACCTGAGAGTCGATACTAAAGTTGGCCACAGGAGAAAGTTTTGTAAGCAATGGTTGGATGTAGGTCTGCACAGCACCCTCTATGTCCCAGTGTAGTCGGTGTGACTTTGGATCAGGGTTCAACAGGCTGAATGTTATCTCATAACCTAAAGAGAATATAAAAATAAGCAAAGAAGAGATGGAAAGCATTCACAGAGATGGAACACATACCGACTGGAACAAAAATTAAGTTAGTCCACTTTATGGCTCACCAACCTGGGCTGGATTTGAAGGCTCTCATACTGTCAGCGATGGTGTCTTTGCTGTCAGGGCTGAAACGGACTCTGTCGCTGAGGGCGACAGTGATGTCAGTGTGGCTAAAAGACATCACCTGTAGCACCTGCTTGATCCGAGGCTCCAGGTGAGCCAGCAATTGCTCTATCGTCTTTCCCACTCTCATCTGGGGACCAATACGCATCAGGGCTGTCCGTCGCTGACCGATGTACACATTCACATCCTGGAAGGTATGAAGATACAGGTCAGATGCCTGGGTACCTCTACTTATCTGAAATGGTACAAATTACTCTGTCTGTTTCCAAGCTGTATAAAAGGTACTGCATTTAGACCCTAGTGGTTAGGCAGTATTTAGTTATACTGATTATTCAGTTGTACTGTTAATTAAAGCATAACACAACACAGAGACTTTAATTAACACTCTTGACAAATGAACACATTTAAGCAAAAAAAAAAAAAAAAGTTTTCCAGTATCTGCTTAATACTCTTTCAAACTAAATATACAAGAAATCACCATCAAAGTACAAAAGAGCTTTAACCTCAGACAGCAGTGAAGAAGACTCTGGGATCACATAAACAACCACAGAACCACACGGGCTCTCACTGAGCGTGTGCAGAGATAAGTCTGCCTCTAAAGAAGAAGACAAAGAGCAACAGAGAGAAGTTACTACATGTGGTTTCACTAAGATAACAAAATGATAAAATTGGAAGTGCTGAAAGCTGGATTGGACAGGCAGCTTACCAGCAGCAGTGGCCTGGTTCAGGGCGTCCTCCTCCATGATTGTAGCTGTGCGGTACCTCGTCTCATACCTGTACCTCAAAGCTGTGTCCTCTGAAGGAAAAAAGAAAATGAGACAAAGAAAATTAAGTTACAGGCTTTGAATTTTGTAACGGTGGGATCATAAACAGTAATAATAAATCACCATCTATTGGGCGTTCCTCATCCTGCGTCTGTGTCAGTGGAACC
The DNA here is from genome assembly GCF_000690725.1 of Stegastes partitus. NCBI lineage: Eukaryota > Metazoa > Chordata > Actinopteri > Pomacentridae > Stegastes > Stegastes partitus. The sequence goes on along the minus strand of NW_007578545.1, from coordinate 268,710 downwards.
TTCTTCTGTTGTTCCGGTGTCACGGTGCCACGTGCAAACACGACCTCCACATCTGCACTTAACTGCAGCTACAGAGAAGAAATAGGGAGATGGACTTTTTTTTTTTGTTTTTAAAAAGGGCATTAAAACATGGTTGATAAATTAACCACAAGATAGAAGACATGCAATTATTAGAAGAATCAACAAACCTGCAGCTTTGCCAGTTCATTTATCTGACTGACAGGCAACCAGGCACGGTACGTTTCAGTTGTTCGCCACCACAGCGGGACTCCCACGATGATGACCACCGCTGCGATGGACAGAGCAGCGAGCTGACCTCGTCTACGCTCTGAGAGAAATAACAAGACAGAGAGACAGCATTTTTGAGTGCATGCAATTATTTATTCGTGATTAATCTAGGAAACATGACAGTCATAAACTGCTTGATTTGTTCATGCATATATTTTATATTTTAACATAATGAGAAAGACAAGCAGCAAATGTTTGGCATTTTGCATCAAAACTGACAATAGCAATTTATTGCAGACCAGCTTTTTTTTTTTTTTTTTTTAAGACTTACCATTTTTTCAGTAATCACTGAAGCTCTAAATGATAAGTTTCATAACATATGTCAGACCTGAGATTCTGATCATTATGTCAGTCATACCAGACATAAAAGCATCAACTGCCAGATACCATATCATACCATTTATACTACTTTATTGTGGACAATTCTCAAAATCAGTAAGCAGGACTGTTTAGTAGTAATAATGGATTTTGGGCATTAATGTCACTCGTACTCTGTTATCTTACTAGATTAACAGAAATCCCTTCCCCTATTTATGAAAATAGCAAAATATTACTTTATATACCATGACAGAGGATCTTATTTAAGTCTTTTACACGCGAAGTATAGTTGATTAAAGCAAGATGCTGCTGGTATCCGTTTATTCCATTTTATGCTGAGCTAAATGTTGCACTCACCATAGTGCAAGGTGGCAACGCCTGGTTCAGTTATAAAGGCAAAACAAGAAGCATCACTCTCCTTTGAAGAATTTAGGAAATTTAGGAATGCAATGAAACAAAGATACAGGGAGGCAAAAAGTGCAGGTGCTTCTTGAGGAATCGTCCCTGCAGTTGCAGCTAGCTAGCTGTTAGCTGCTAGCTTCTGGGGATTATAACATAGAGAAAACGGCCCCCCTGAGCTATGGTCGCTACAACTGTTGTACGTCTAAAAAATACTCTAAAACTGCAGCACAGTGGTATAAATGCTACCCTTTTTAGAAGGCGAAAAAATTACACAGAAACCAGTTAATGAATCTACTCACCCACTTCCGTGGTAGCCATTTCTGTCAATGAACTGAAGGGGTGCGCTTGTTCATGTTACTCAAGCAGCCAAATGTCATGTGACCAATGTTGACACCAAACCCAGTGACTCATATGGGTATGAAGCGCACCTATGATTTATATTTATAGATACATTTACCGAAATGGAAGCAAATGTTGTGATTTGTGACTGTATATCTATCCCAAACCTGAGGGACAGTGACCATCGGGACATCCCGGTAATTATATGTAACGCACAAGCACAATGTGCGACACTTGCAAACAGTGCCTCATGTGGTGGCTTTCATTTGGATACAAATACATGAATTCAGTTAATCAGAAAATGGAAACATTAGAGCGTACTGTTTAATGCATATACAACTCAAAATAACACAAAATATTACTCTACTTACTTATAGTACTTTGACCACTTTGTCTGTATATGTGAAGGGACAACAATATTGGAATCACATTACAGCACAATTCAATGATTGTAATGTGAATTCACCTTGAATTCTTAATTTGTTATGATCATGGAGATTCTATAAGATTATTTACTGCAATCTGTGAGGAAATGTTATTTGCACAACAATTCATCACTTAATTTTTTTCTCCAAAATAAAGATGCTATTTATTTTTTTATATATATTCTAAAGTATCTAGAATAGTCATCTAGCACTCAAACTCACTTTCTAAGTAGAATCACAGCAAAACTGGATAACTCTGCCTCAAAAACTGGGCCAGCTCACTAAGCTGGATCAGCACTTCTCTATGAACAAAAATAGGCTTTTTAAAAAAGATTTTTTTACAGAGTTATTTGGACCTGGCAAAGTAAGAAAAGCACAGGTGTTACTGTGCTTACTCAGACATCTGTTCTATTCAGATGTCCCAGTGTGTTATAACAGTGAGCCAGGAAGCACAATACCAGGACCAGCACTACCATTAATTAAATTATTTATACCTGTGCTTTGCCAGGTGGGATAAGACAACTTGTCCAGTTGCTCGAGTGCACCTCAGTAGTGGTAATGAAGGAGGACAGCTGCTCTTCCACTCGTTCATTCACTCCACCCAGATTGATCCTGCTGGTCCCAGTGTCAAATATACGACCTTTTCAACCTTTAAGCCACCTTTGCAAGATCTAGATGCCCCGTGCTAGCGGCGCTTGTGACAAGCATTCAATAGGTTTTATTGACAAGGTCATCTTTTTGTTTAAATCAAATTGCAGACTATGTCCTTGACAAAAAAATGAGATGGTCTTGAAACTGCATTTTAATCCATTAACTGAACAGAGTTGTTTACATATGCACACACTGAGACACTTGCAGTCACATGGAGGTGCTTTAATATTGTGGATACCTTGTCTTGTAAAGCTGATATTTAACTAGCTAAAAGTACATTACCTGGGTGGACACCATCTGGGGAAACTTGCAGGTTGTGCAAGGAAAGAAAAAACAGCTTAAAAACCTAGCATGTATGCATTAAGTCCCAGTGATCGCAGCAGTATATAATCCTTTTCCTAAGTAAAATCAGTAATACCACAATATAGGAATAAAAATGTTGCATATTCTTAAGCAAAACTGCATAATTATGTCATGTAATATGTACTTAAACTGGCCCTGGTCAGTTTTGTATTGATGTTATTGGATGATATTGTATGAACTAATTATGTGTATAAAACCTTAATTTCAAAGGTAACTAGCAACTCATGTATGAGATAAATATTGTGAAGTATCATGTTTTCCTCTGGAAAGAGAAGCATAATGTAGCACAAAATGGAAACATTTAAGTCCTCGTAACAACAACCCAGAAGTACAGCACTGGAGTAAATGTACTGTTGATAGGGGGGCTGTATATTATGAACCATAAAAATGAAAGTAAATATGGTCATGTGTGCTCTCGTGTCAATCAGTTGCATCCAAAAGGCATCCTAGAGGAGCAGTAACACAACACAAAGAGATCTTGGATAATTTTTAATGTTTATTTTTCTCCACTATTTGACACACCAAGTGCTTCAAGAACAATATTAACATCACAAACATCACAGGATTCCAACACAGCAGTGACTGTTTCCCTGCTGCTAACCCCATGTGTTGGGCGACTTTACGCGTACGTCAATAGAAACTCATCAGATCTTCCCATGGGGCAGGCAGGGGGAAATCAGGAGGGGGGGATGACACACAAGCATCACATAATATCGACACCTTCACACAACTCAATACATTAATTACCGTATGAATTTTAAAGCTAATGTTATACTGAGAACTGACACACAAGATGATTGTTTCGGAATAACTGTGATAAATAGCTCAAAAACAAAAAGATTAGGATGAATTATTAGGAATGACTCCTGGTGTGTGGTGGTTTATTACAGTACAGTGTGTCTCTGCTGGAGCTACAGTTGTCTGAGAGTACAACAAGCACTCCGCGCTTTTGCTCAAAGGGTTGACGCCAGTCCACATTTTCACCATATTTCTTGTCATGTTGCCTCTAAACCAGATGTACTGATGCTATGAATAATCGGTTGGTCCCACTGTCAGTGTGGATGTTAGTATAGCGTTAGCACAGTAAGCCCACATTTTGTTCTTACAGAAGCAAAACACTGACACACATATGCTGATCTGGCCCGCTTTGGGAGCAGTTCAAGATTTATCAAGTGGTGGAGAAAGAGTGAAAGCACCTGGTGTGGAGACAGGCGCACATAAGAAGAGGCATGAAATAAATACTGACTGATTATCTATATTATATCGAATGTTAACAATTTTGCGGCCACTAACTTCCAATCGCCTAGTCCAATAACAGGCTAGACATGAAATGAAACAGTTTTCCACTTCAGTCATAAACTGTCTCCGTTTTGATTTGTTTGACCCAATAGAAAAAGAAAAACAAGCCTGTTCCCTTTAGTACTCTGGTTTCACATTATGTTTTTAAATACACATATCTACTAATGTAATTTTAATAACTCTGATAACATAAAGTACAGTAGACAGCGCAGGCCTGTGATTGATGGAGGAGTGAGGGGGAATAGCAGAGCAGATATAAGACTATAACTAGGCCACAGCTGAATCTGGCAATTTGATGTTTAGTAGGCGTGATTAGCTACGTAGAGGGACTTTCCTGCGGCGCCAGCAGTTCCGGAAGACTCGTACTTTCCGAGCGCAGCCTTGCCGTTTGCCTGGAAAAGGTAGAAGAAACAAAAAAATTCTTATGGTCAACACAGCACGAAGAACGCTTCCATTTTATTTAACTGTGCGAGGATATGTTGGATCCCTTTATGTTTTTATTCTGACCTCAGCACGCTTGATGAACTCCTCGGTGGCGGCCTTCTCGTTGTTCAACTCTCCTCTCCAGGCTTGGAGAGCAGAGGCCTGCAGGGCGCGGCCGTAGGAGAAGGTCAAAGCCCAGGGCTTAAGCAGTGGACAGTTGTTAATGGCATTAAGGTTCACGCTGGCTTCCTCTTCGGACTGGCCACCTGACAAGAATGTCACTCCTGAGAAAAAACAAGAAAACATAAAAGTTATCTACCTGCTCAAACCCGATTTCATGAAACATTTAGGCCATTCAGCGTCACATTTTCAGCACAACATGACAATATATCCTTCCCTTTTCGCAGATTTATAAATTCCTAACAACATTCTGATCATTTGTTATGTAATTTTTTGCTGGTTCAGTTCTAATGCATTAATTACAATTAAATACTAAACAGTCTGTTAGTCTTTCAGTCAGCATAAAGTAGATCAGTAAAACATGCAAAAATGGGAAATTTGGCTATGGATAAAACTATTTCCAATCATGAATTGATGATGAATAAAGACTTATTTATGTTTCACCTAAAATTACATTAATATTTCTAGGAACTTACATGAAAACTAATTTAAAAAAAAACAATGAACCTGTAAATGAAAGTGTTATTTTTTAGGTATGCAGTGTATGTGTAAAAAGGATCAGACTCATTAGTTTCCAAACTTGGTCTAAATAGAACAATTTTCTGATATCTGATAGTCCTTGTCGTGCAAACTGATAGTCAGGATCCCACACAAGGAATTTTCTTTTTGTATCCATCCATGTCTGACCTGTGACAGCTGGAGGCACGGTGCGGCGCAGAGCAGTGACAGTAGCCATGGCGATTTCCTCGCTGCTGTACTTGGTGGGGCAGGAGTGTCCAGCTGTGACCATGTTGGGCTTCAGCAGTGTCCCCTCCAGGTACACATGGTGGTCTGACAGAGACTTGTACACGGCAGCTAGGACCTAGCAGCAGGAGACAGAATAATGTGTGAAAGTCGAAAGACTGTGAGCATTGCTAACAGAACATTCACAGTGGTTGGTGTCATGTAAATTTCTCACTACGTTACCTTCTCGGTGACGTACTGGCAACGCTTCAGGTCATGGTCTCCGTCAGGAAGAATCTCAGGCTCCACAATTGGAACAATACCATTCTAAGAGACATTACAAAGTATGAAGTTAACACAAACTCTTATATTCTTATAGATACACTACATGAATTTGCTGTGAAGCCAGAACCAATCTATGTTGATTAAGTCACTTCATACCAACCTGCTGGCAGATGCTAGCATAACGTGCCAGTACATTAGCATTCTCAAAGATGGCCAGCTCAGATGGTGTGGTCTCGCTGATCTTCAGCACACAACGCCACTTGGCGAAGTCGGCACCGTCTTTCTTGTACTGTGCGCAGCGCTCAGACAGTCCATCAAGACCTACACACCAACACATACACAGACACATCCATCAGAAATAAAGCTGGGCTTTTGTTTGAGGTTTTCAGGGTGTGTGTTCCTGCTGCTTCCTACCCTGAGTGGTGGTTTCTCCATTTGTTCCAGCCAGGGGCACAACACCTTTGTCCACCTAGAAAGAGAGAAACATGGACATTTAGGATACCAAATCCTATTGAATTTTACTGTGCATAATATTCCCAAGCATATGACCCGAGAGCTCTTTGGCCCAGTTTGTCGTCACAATCTGACCTGCTGTTATGGGTTGGTCTGCATGTATCTACAGTAAACATGCTGACAGAGAGTCAGTGTTTTCAAATACTTTTCAGTTTTACCTGCCAAACAAAAGACAGGCGTCTCTTTTTGCCTGTTGACCTGGAATACTGGGTTGTAATCTAATACCAACACTGGAGCTCTGAGGACATTCACAGCCAAACAAAAGAAAAGCTTTTATGTTTCAGGATACCAAGGTAGAGCATGACGACCCATATAAACAAGTCGATAGCCGAGACCACATAATGTTGCTATTGTAGAAAGAGAGCAAGAAAACACAAGCATTTCTACCAAATACAGATGAAGTGGCTCTTTTAAACTTACATGAAACCCAGCTGAACAGATTTAAATCCGACTTTAGTGGTAAAATGCAACACTGAGCAACAAGTACCTTGATGCCGACAACAATGCCGCGGTCTTTGATGAGCTTGGCAAAAGAAGTGCCATCGTCTGTGTTCTGGTAGAGGGTTTCATGGAAGAAGATGACCCCTCCGATACAGTTGTCGATGCGCTGGTCCGCTGTGAAGAGCAGCTGGCGATAGCGACGCCTGTTCTCCTCTGTGTTCTCAACCCCAATGGGGTTCAGACGTTTCGCCATGCTGCCTGAAGTCGACACACATATTTATTATCACACTGATTCAAATTAAGAATAATTTTATTCACGCATACATAACTGTACTGTTGTGGTTAAACTCAGGCTTAGATATTTCTGCAAATTACTACGCAATTAATTCTTACCAGCTGAGGAGTAAAACTATTCAGCAAAGCAGACATAAACTGAGTTTAAAACACTTACTCCTATCAGTAGACGGAGATGTCTTAAGTATGAGATTTAAACAATTATTTTATCTGCTGCTTTTTTGATAATTGATTTTTTTGATAATTGATTAATAACGGGAGCTATTCTCTGGTTGCAGTGTCTTCAGTTGGAGGATTAGCTGCTTTCCTAATCCTTTTCATTTTTGTATCAACCCAACGTCTTTGGGTTTTAACACAACACAAGAAGACATTATCTTGGACTGCATCCTGTAGCCTGAAGATGATTTCTCCAACACAAAGTTGCAATATGTACAGTGCAAGAAACAAACTGTCCAGTAGAAGGAAGTAGCTGTATGCCCATGATACAATACACTGGGCAACATATGTTGCATATTCAACATACACCATTTTATTTTGGTTTTTAAGCTAACACTGAAACTCATGAAGTCAACACACATGACACAAACACATACCGGTGGACTCATCGGCTGCGAGGATGCCCTTTCCTGGAGCGACTATCCTCTGAGCGATTTCCTGGAGCTCCTTTTTCTGCTCAGTAGTCAGTGCTGGATACTGGTGAGTCATGGTGGCTGAAAGAGAGAGAGAGAGGGTCATTGTTTCACCTTGAGTTGACTTGGATGACTGCCCAGCACTGGCCCCCGTTAATGTCCCTCTTTTGTCTACAACATGGCTGCTTCCTTGAACGCTGCGCTCCTCTCAGTGATGGTTGGAGGATGGGCGAAAAGGACAAAACTCCTACATGATAGCAGCTAAATTCACACAGTCCAGTTACACAGCATGTGTGTGAGATGTGATAAAAGCAAGGACTGTGAGCACAAGGCTTGGCTTCCTGCTTCCTGGGGGAAAAGGAGTCTGAAAAAAAAAACCTGCTGCATACTTCATGTTCAGTAAAATAGATCTTTGTTTGACTGTTCTGTAGAACCAAGTAAACCTTCCTCACGGACATTTATACCATTTAGGGTTTGTATATGACTGTGTTGACTCAAATGAAACACATCTCTATAATAGGTTGTCTGGTCTCAGTCATACAGAAACCGTTTGGAGGCAGCAGCCTTGCTGTCACAACGTGCTAACATGTACGCACAAGCTCCAAACCAGATTATTACGTTCTCCCTCTATTCCCTTCCTCACTCTGCCGTAAATAAGCAGTTACATAACCTCTCCCCTCCCCTCTCCATCCCATCTGAAGCACAGAAGACAGAGCGGCACATTATGCAACATTGCTCCTATAGACTCTGCTGCCAGTCCTCATTATAGCTGCAAGGACTGGATGCAGCACGGCTCGTTTCCCTCTCCTCAGCAACACTTTGGCTTCTCCTATTTTCCTCTAATGTCATTACATCCCTCTTTGTGAATTGCACATATGCATGCCTTTTATTTCTCTGAACTGATTAAAACATGATTTGTTTCCAAATTTTATCACCCAATCTAGTGTAGTGCTGCTGCCTTGTGACTACCGATTGTATCTAATCAATACGTGTAGAATGAACACAAACAAGATTCGTAAATTCCCATTATCACACATCCCTAAAACGCATCACTCCCACTAATGCAGAATGTTCCTGGGAACAAGCTGTGACTTGTCGTTCTGGTCGACTGCACCGGTTACCGAGCCACTCCCAGCGACCAACGTCACAGATTGTGGCTTTGTTCACTAAAATCTCACAAGTGGACTGGTATGTGGCACAATAATGGAAGAGACTATTGACGAATCAGTTTAATGGGTGGGAGCTACAAGGTCGGGTTAGCTTCAGGTAGCTGCATGGACGTGCATGCTGCACTGAGTTTTGTTGCACTGCCAGAAAAAAAAGACCTGGACACAAATATATTTACTATAAATGTTCAACCATACATTATTGTGCAAGATTCGCTTGGACTAATCAGATTCTAAACTACAACCTACAATAGTTTTTATCATGAAGAGCACACCGAAAGTGTAATGCAAAACAAAAACATGTTAATAGAGAGTATACTATAGCTCAGTAATATAAACTGAATTCCTAGCAGAGACTGGTTAGCTGTGGTAGGACACTGCCTGGCATAACCTGTATCCTCTGTGGTAATCCTCAGCTTAAAGCTATGAGATAACCTTTAGAGCACACACAGGCCTCTCAGTGAAAACAGTGTGAAGTTACCACAACAGAAAGGCTAGGCACGGCTCACTGCTCCTAGTTACATCTTTCATTCAGGTGAAATAAAATAATTTACTACAGCCTATAATAATTAGTACCAGTATTAATTTGAACAGCAGTACAAACTGCATGACGACACATCCAGTGAATAAAAGAAAGTATTTAAACTTGATAAAGGCCAAGCCAAGGGCACAGGAACGATGTGTGGGATTTCAGCATGTTTGTGTGTGCTCAATTCTGCTCCACTGTTTGCCAGTCAAAAATCATGCTCAGCAAATACCTGCTATCTTTTGTGAGCAGCTGCGTGCCTCAACAATACACTTACACTGACTTTGGTTCCAATGTGATTGGGTTTCTGCCGAGGAAACATTGCAAAATAATTTGCTAGGCAATGTGAAATCTTCATTTTGCAATGTGAAATGTAATTTTTGCACAACAATTACTCCAACACAATGGGAAGTTGGCAAATATGTGAACTTTCGTTTTTTCAAGAAGTCACTTTTCAGTTGAAAATGGAGCTCAAGAACAGAACATAACCTTGAAGGACAATGTCATACAGTGTGTCCCTCCTCTGACATGTGATCAGCCTGAGGTGGGTTTGGTGGCAACAACACACTTTTCAAAGTTTGTGATTACATTACTGCAGGCAAAAATTTTAATGTATTTTTTAAAGTTATCAACTGTGCTGTGTAAGGTTTTGTGCACAGTGTCTCAGAGTGAAAGAACACAAGCTGCTTTTTTGTTAAATTCACTATGGCAGATGTGACCCTGTCTTTGTCCTTCTTTATCCTCACACTGTAGCACTGATACTGTGCAAGACTTCACAGGTAGAAGAGATGTTGTTTTTGGATGAAGGTCTAGTAGCTGTGCATTATGGCACATTAGCTGGAACTTCTAGTAGCACAAGGGACAGCACAGTTTGTTGCTGCTGTTTTTCTGACAGCAGTTGCTTATGGAAATGACTAAAAGCATAAATACTATGTGAGATGAGCTAACTGGGGTTTTCTTACTGTGAACATCAAATGTATTCCACAACTTTGTCTCCTTGGTCTATCCTTTGAAAAAATCCACCCAGTGCCATCCATCCAAGAACATATTTCAGTTCCTATGTGGAATTCATTCTCTGTTTCTCCAAATCCAAAATGACACACAAATCAAATAGTGCGTTCCCCTGATGGACTGCATTTTGAGAAGGTTGTGGATGAACTGTTTTAGTTGAAATGCCAGTCAGATGTGCGTACTTTCGGGCCTGGCGTGCATTACAGCTGTACTGAGTAATTTAGTAATACTGAGCATTCATGGGGCTAAAACCTGAATATTGCAAAAGTGATCTTGGCAGAGGACAACTCCGTGTCAGTGAATGTCAGACTTCCTGGCCAGAACAGATGCTGTAGATACTGACATTAGTGTTTTCTATTTCAGTATCTGCCCCTCAAGTGTCTCCAGGAAACGCTCTGTATCCATGGGGGAACACTGAGAACAAAAACAAGATGGAGTTCTACTTCGTGCTTCACACTGAACTATGATGGGCTGCAGGCTGTTAGCACCACAGATGTGACAGAACAGAAATAAGGGAGTCTGTCTCACTAAGCTTGGCGTGTTAGCAGGAACACACATCAACGATCTAATCAGGTGAACAAAGAAGGGTTTTACTTAAGACTGTCTGGCAAGCTTCTGTCGGTGATTGACTAATTGATTTATTGGAAAATCAAGCAGTCATGCTACACTACACAGAAGAGGCCACAGATGTACTGAGTGAGGAGACTGTGTACACCTTAACTTAGTAAGTGCACTGATAATGTGATGATGTGTTTCAGCAGCACCAACCCCCTCAGCTTACCAATCTCCAGGAGATAACCCTGAAGCCAAGGGCATTTTGTATTTTGATACTGCCCAATGCAAACTATACATCTGAGCAAAAATAAAAAAACATAATGCTTTGATTACAAAGTTTTTAAAAATGTAAAGACACTACAGTACAATTACTGCTGCAGATTAACATGTTTTTAGGTGAAGTAAAATTGTGTCTTCATGGTGGTAAACAATCTTTAATCTGTTGTATTTTATCACATTAGACAATATGATAGAAGTGTCTAATCTTCTAAATATCATTCTGGTAGCTTACTGATCTCATAAGATGTTGGTTGACACTCTTTCAGAAGGTGCATCAGCTGTGCAAATGCTTGAATGAAAGTTTGAAGAACCATCTTTCTGATTGGCAAAAAACACACACTGTTGCAAAAATGTTGCTTTGACATGATTGGAAGTGGCAACTTTCTGATGTCATTACCTCAGAGGTTAGATGTGAAGAAGGACATGACTGCATGATTTGACAAATACAGCTTTGTAATTGACTTCATAAAGACAGGCATTATGTTTTTGGGTTGGCTATTAAAAGAGCTATTTTAGAATTGTTTCCACTAAAATTAGACCGTCTACACAGGACTAAAGTTGACAAATTTGAGAGAGACATGACCGAGAGAAGGCTAAAATTATTCAGCAGCCATCTTGAAGTTTCTCTCCATCACATCTCACTGTGATTTTCACTCCAGCCTGTTGCACAGTGGTCACCTCATAAGGAAAAAAAGCACCATTTCTGCACTGCGCCATCAGGCTGTAACAGCCAACTCCCCAATGCATGACGCAGAACCACTTACAATTTGGCAAGACATGCAAGACCGATGACTGTATTTTAATGTACTTAAAGTGCTGTAATTGTGTATCTGTGAAATGCAGCCCAGATTGATCACAGTAATCCGACTTAATGACATGCATCAAATGGAAAAAAAGATGGAATTAATGTTTGAATTCACATTTCTACCATTCAGATGCAACACTGTGACGCTAACTGGTTAAATTAAAACGGAACTGAGACAAAACTAAAGAACAAACCACTACATCCATTTCTTGTCTGAAACTCTGCTATCACTTGTGTAATGCTTCTATCTTTCACCTTAAACAGAACCAATCGAGGAGTAAGAGATCACAAATACATAAACAAAGTTACATTAAAAAAACAAAAAACAAAACAGTATCTACATCTATAGCAATCATGCTGCAGCTGGTATTTTTTAAAGCATTGCTGCAAGCATTAAACTACAATATATCTAAGCTTGCACACTATTTTGCCTAGTATTTATAAGGCTGCAGGCAGGGACTGAGTGGGGTAAACTCAGTTTATCTACCTAGACTCAGGCTGGCATTGCACTTAGAACATTTACTGATTGTTGAAATTACAGTAATAAGCATGTAGGGAGAGGATGGATATATTTTCCATCGCCTTGTCTGCATCATTATCACTACCTGAGGGTTTAGCTGTCTTCATGTTTGTTTTTCTACATTGCAAGCTGCATGAGCTTTAAGGAGGTGAAATGGCTCCTGCCGGGCAGCACTAGTCAAAAAGTAAAAAGCCTGCTTGCTGTGCTGCGTTTTTGTTACCAGATGGGCTGCTGGCCTTGACACTGTTGCACGTCTCTGTTTTTGGGCTGCTTCTATCTTCAGGCCTCGATCCAGCAGCGCTAGCAGGAGCACTGTTACCCATGCAGCTCAATGACTCAGGACCCTATAGTAGACGTCAAGGCTGCGCGTGTGTTGCAGTTCAAAGAAAGGTTGACACTCGTGAAAACGTGCAGGTTTACACTACAGCTACAGTTCCATTTTGAGAACTTGTAAAAAAAAACCTTCAATTGGGAGGACAATTTGAATATATGTTCTGTTGCAGTTTGAGAAGGGAGACATTGGATTAGGGTAAAAGGTGAAAAAATAATAATTTCATTGCAATCTCTTGTAGGGTTTACAATGAATAACTAAAAAAATGAAATCTTATGTACTCGATGTTCTGCCGTTATGCTGTTTAGATGTCATCTGACTGCTGACATTCTGTTTCATACATAAAGCTCAGTTTGAGAGCTGAAATGAATAGAGAATTAATCATCAACAACTGAGGTAATTGATGAATGGTTTAGATTTGCACTGCTGGTCAACAAGCAACAACCAATCTGAACATTTTGTCTTCATATCTGGGCAACTGTGATGGGTATTTATTACTTTAAAAGACATTTTGTACAGAATGAATGAAAGAATAAATAAATAAATCAATTTATTCACTTACACAGTACACTGTTACTTAGGGCTGCAACTAACCATTATTTTTATCATTAATAACGTTGCAGATTATTTTCTCATATAACCTTTTCATTTTGGTATGTAAATGCCAGAATTTAGCCAAAAATGTTGTTCGCATTTTCTCAATGCCCAAGCTGCTGTACTGAAAATGCTTGTTTTATTCAGCTTTAGTTTTTTTCCAGTAGGAAAAGGCCAATATATAGTATATTGGAAGACTATGAAACAGAGCAAACAGTCACACAAAAGAGGATGAAACTAAGGAATTTTCGTAATTTTGCTTTAACATGACTTGAACTTGATATATTTCTATTGATTTTCTGTCGACTGATGGATTCACCACGTCAGATTTACAAAACAGTAAATTAAATTAAAATGTACATATACCACGTGTCTTTTTTCTAAAATGAACCCTGGCTGTACGGATGCACTGATGTGTGAAGCATTTTTTCCCATATACTGCACATGATCTTATTACACGGTGTCCCCTCAGTCAGCCCCGCCTCCAGTAACATCAGAGGTCTACGTGCTGAAGCACAGATACACCCTGGGAGGACGTGAGCTCACCACCGCCCTCCCTCATCACCCAACACGGCTGCTATGTATCACCCCAAATTCGCACAAATTCAGCGCGTGTAATGAAACGGGGAGCGTCGTTGTGAACTAGAATAAGACGCAACAGGCTCCTCTCCTCCACTCCCATCCTTGAAGGTCATCGTTTCCTTTTTATTGCGCTCTTCCTGTTACGTATTTCAACGAAAAGCAGAAATGCGCAACTTTGAGAAGAAATTTGACAAAGTTCGGATATTTTAACGGTTTTCTGTCGAAATAAACAGCAGAATAAGTGACACAAACGGTAGCTGTTACTTTTTGGCTAACTAGCTAGGAAGATAGCTCAAGGCTGTGTGGACGAGCATCACATCCGCATCACCATTAACAGTACTAGAATCACCATTTGTGTGATCAATAACACAGAAAGAGTGAGTGTAGCTGTCGTACAGGTGAGTTGAAAGGCTGGTTCTTACCTGCTGATGGATGTCTGAGCGGGCAGAGAACAGGTGAGCAGTGTGCGAAGGGATGCGGTGCGGTCTCCTGTTTCACTGCTGCAGCGCAACGTGACCCTTTACAAAAGCCTCCAGAAGGTGGGCGGAGCCAAAACTGCGTCATGTGACGGAGAGACGCTCGGTGGCTAACACGCGTGCGCCGCACAGCATCGTGCACACACGCACGTCGTGCAATCGCACATGCAGCATGATTCTGCATCTTTTTTTTCTTTTATTACACAATTGTTGCTTGTTAGAAGTTTTGTCATAAAACAAACAGCAACATCATGATACTAAATAAATCAAACAGCCTCCAATGTGCTTTATAGGTGTGGCATTTTTTTGTGAAAGATGTCAGAGCTCCCAATTACAGAAACCCTCTACAACTACTAGCTTCATAAGCAGCAGTGGTGCTTAACTGGTGAATAAAATCTCAAAATATAAAACAAATTAAAGCTGCAAGCAGCGTTGGACGGGCCCTCACAGTTCCACGCGTGTCAGACGTGGTGAACATCGACAGAAATATGTTCCATGCAAAGTGACAATCACCTAATGGCAAATACAAGTGTAAAACGTGTCCTTTCCTGTTGCCAAAAGGATACGCTGTAGCTGTGAATGGGTAATGATATGAGACTGTCATCAGGGCAGGCCTCTGATCCAGCATGTAAAGTTTGAGGAAGAGGGCAAGGAGACAACACTTGCTCTTTCATGGTGAAGCATCAAAGTTCAGAGGGCCACCACGGACACACCGTGAGATGAAAACTCACAATTTTTGGAATGAGTCATCATCAAGGTCTAAAGGCTCACGTCACTACATTTGAGGTTAATACGGTCAACCTGCTAATTATAGCACATAAAAGTGTAAAACGTGCTCTTTCCTATTGCCAGCAGGTGGCGCTATGACAGTGAATGGATATTGGCATACGGGTTTCATCAGAGCAGGACTGTGATGAAGTTTGTAAAGTTTGAGGCAGATTGGAGCATGTACAGGGTTGGTAGACATGCTTCCTTTTTGATGGCGAATCATCACAATTCAGAGGGCTGCCATTGCCACGCCCTGTGATTTTTGCGGCGTGTTTCCACAACTTTTAATCACCAAGCCCTGTTGTATGTGCTGGCCAAATCTGAGGCGTGTATGCGTTAACCCCTAGGAGGAGATAGATTTTGAAAATGGCAAAAATCACAAAAAAAAATTGCACAGTTATTTCAAAATGGCAGACCTCCTGTTGAGTTTACAGTATGGATCCAAGAGGCTTTTTTGTGCATCCTGATGTGTTACATATGCCTCCCAAATTTTATAGATGTTGGTTAAACGTACTGTTGTAGGGGGCACTATAGAGCCATTTTGCCAAACAGGCACACAATGTCTGGTGTTGAGGTGATAGTGACTCATATGTCAGTTTTGGTGAGTTTTTGAGCATTCCAAAGCTGTCAAAAAGTCCTTTCCGTGTCATAGCAACTATGCGTCGCCATGGCAACACAGTTGCTTGAAAACGCAAAACCTTCACACTGTAGCATCGTCAACGTGGGATGAGCTAGCTGACCAATTTTAAGAATGATATCACAAAGTTTGGAGCAATGGTGTAATGGTCAAACTTCCTGTTACCAATAGGTGGCGCTATGACTATGAATCAATTTTACAGTGTGGATGTCTTCAGATATGGACTCTTGTCAATCCTATTTAATTTGGGCCAGAACCCATCATGTGCAGCTGAGATGTATACATTTGAGTTGTCATGGCGACACATTAAAATTGGCTGTCACAGACAGGCCATTTGACGGAAACACACAAGTATGTCCAGGGTAGGTAGACAGCACTTCCTTTATCACGGCGAATCATCAAACTTCAGGGGACCGTCATGGCTACGCCCTTTATTTTTGCGGAAGATTTTGATAACTTTTCATCATTAAGGCCTTTTGTATGCACAGGCCAAAATTTAGGTGTCTTGGAGTTATCCCCTATGAGGAGATAGCTATTGAATATGATGAAAAATAAGCAAAAATCTCACAAGCAAATCAAAATGGCGGACTTCCTGTTGGGTTTACAGCATGGTGTGCACAGACTTTTTTGTGCACCCTGATGTGCTACACATGCCTACAAAATTTTGTAGATGTAGGTGAAATGCTCTGCTCAGTTCTGATGTGTGTGCAAATTTGCTAGAGTTTTTGAACATGTTTAAGCCCTCCAAAATGCATTTGTTTTGTCGGGAGAAGAATAATAATTCCTTGCATCACAATAGGGTCCTACGCACTGTAGTGCTCGGGCCCTAACAGAAGTATGACAGTGACTGATAATGTTTACTAACAAGGTTTACTGAGACACAATGGCCCTGCAGGATGGAATCTGGGGACTGGCTTTAGTTGACCATGCCCACATACCTTGATTTTAGTAATGGCCTGTTTTCTTGTCCTCTTATGGGAGTCTGCTGGCCATCTAAAGTCAATGATTTTGCATTATTGCAATTAGACCATATCAAATCAAGATTATTCATACGTTGACTTCAGTATATGATACTGCGCAGGCAAAAACAAAACTATGTGCAAAAAGAAAAAAAAAAAACAGGCAGAAAACGGGACACAAACTTTTAAATTTAATTTGGGAAGCGAAATAAAACATAAAATATTGAAAACAGGCTGACAACTTGTACGATCAAATTCTTAATATAATAAATGCAAAATACTTAAGTATTAAGACCACTTAAAGCAATTAGAAGCCAAAAACATGTAGGATGAGGTGGATGAGGAAACCATCCAAAGTGAAGCAGTTAAAACAAAGGAACACTCTCTCTTACCCACTAGACTGGATTGAATTGATGTTTTCTATGTATCTGTATTTTGGAGAAAAGCATGAAGCTTTGTTTAAAGATGATACCAAATACTGACTTTAGAGAATCAACCCTATAACAGATATTTTTAAACAACCATCTGTACTTCTTGGAAAAATGAATCACACCCTTCAACTACAGAAAGACAAGTGACAAATACTGGATGAATTAGGATTTTACTGTCAGGAAGAAACACATCCTGTCTCTCATGTTCTTAAGTAAATGTAAAATCATATACAATAAACATGTATTTAGGAAAATTTGTGAAATACAATTGCTATAGATCTACCGTAGTAATTTGTTTTGCTCAACATACTGTCAGTTGTGGAAGAAACATTCAGATCCTTTACTTAAGTAAAAGTGACAATCACTTAAAATGGTCTATTTCAAGGAAAACCTCTTCATTTATGATTTTTCTTTAAAGCTGACTTAACTAATAATGTTACAGGTGGGTAGTTTAGTGTACTCGAAACCTATGCATCCTATTTTATATGCTCATTTTAGGATTTTACTATATTCATCTATAAGCAAGTGGTATAAATAACGAGTAACTACGTCAGGGAAATGAATAGAGTAGACCAAAAACTGCAATATACGGTGTCATAAAGTAGAAACCTTCACCTAAAGTAAAAGTACCTCAAACACACACTCTTAAGCAAATGTCTGGATTGGTTACACAATTTGATTTCTTAACTCAGCATTGGCATGCTATGTTTCTGAAGAAACAATGTGGCACAGTAGACAGAAAAAGTGAGGCAATGATGATTTTTTGTTCAATTCCTGATAAACTGAATACTGTGTTGGTACTGCTTCGTATTGACTTTTGTTCTTCAAGCCAGTCGGACACAGACAAAAAAAAATCAGAAGAATCTTGTACAGTAAGAGTTTTAATATTCCATCTGTGCTACATGGAAATTACAAAAATACATCATAACATGACATATAACATCAAATAGCATCCAAAATAGTCATATAAACCTTATAAAGAGGAATATATACATAAGCATTTTGTGACCAAAAAAAAAAGCAAGCTCAGGATCACACATGTGAGGCATTCTGGGTACACATCAGGGCATACTTTACAAAAATCATTATATAATCTGGTGATCAGTGCATGGGGGCGAGATTACTTAATAAGGTTAGGGCAGCCTTGGACAATAGAAAAAAAGCCCTGTATCTATCAAAACTGGAGGTAAACAATTTTGTTGTTCATTTAACTCTCAGTCCCGGCTCAGTTCTGTCGAGCCAGGCGCCATCTTGGAGTCAAAATCAAGGCTGCATGGGAAAACCAGCGAGCGCTCCCCTGAGTCACAGGTTATAAATGATAAAATGAAATGAGACACTGATGGCATACACATCTGAATCTGATGTTGTGATACTTGCTTGAGTTTAATAAAGTACAGGAGGAGAGACGTTTCTGCTGCTATGGATTTTAAGCAGCTGAGCAAGCATGGGAAAGGTTGTATCACAGCATGAATAAAGGTACACAGTAAGTGTTAAAGTAAAAACAACATTAAATGAGGCAAAGTTCTTCTTTCGTCCACTTCTGCCAGAATGGGTTCATAATCATGCAACATGAGAAAAGGCAGAAGTTCAGAAATTGACTCACTTTGCTGAAGGGTTTGGTTAGATTCCTACTGAGACACAAATACCTAGTTGAAACAAAAAGATAAAGAAATACCGTGTATTGTGATCAACTTGCATGACTTTTCCAAGTGGGGTGAATGTGATAGGATTTATGCACTATGTATAAACAGGGCAGCCATGAGAAAATTGACAGTGGATGAACAATAGTGCAATCTTTCTTGCACAACTGTTGAGCAAATAGGCTTGAAAAGGTGCTCAATGAAGAAAGGCAAACAAGTAAAAGAAACAACGATGTCCAGTACATCACAAAAAAGCATAAAACTCACTAAAACATGTGAGGAAAAAGGTGTTTGTTTGTTTTTTTTACTCAAATGCATGATTCCCTTCTCAGCTGTAATAAAATCAGCTATTTTGGCTTTTGCTAAATAAGACATTTTACAAGGCGCACCACACCTGTGTGTAAGGGTGAATAACTGTGCAGAAGTACATACATGTAGGCTTTCACCTTAAGTGTGTTAGTAACCGTACGGTAAACTCAAAGTCCGTCACACAAACACTTCTCTGCGTGGACCTTTTTCCTGAGCAGGCTGCAGTGCGAGCGCTGGGCCGGGCAGAGGTACAGCGCTGTGGGTGTGTGTGCCGGGATCCAGCTGTGTGTCCGGCGTGGCGGGAGGGCTGAGGAGCAAGTCGTAGTCGAAGCCTTTGAGAGGCTGCAGAGACAAAGTGAGGCCTCGTCGAGCTTTGGCAGCTCGGTCTGGTCTCTCTCTCAGCTCCAGAATCACCTGGACAGTGAGGAAAAGTCACTTCGCTTGCACTTTTGCTGACACATTTCTAACACACTGTTGCTCATGTTTGAATTTAGCCTAGAAACAACCAAACTGACGACATCCGGTTACCTCAACAGGCTGGCGCTGAAGCAGGTCGAGGTCAAAAGTTGTTCCATGGAAGAAGGTTTGCCGTTGGAAACGATCGAGAGTCCTCAGGCGGCGGCAGGGAGTCTTGCACAAAAGCTTGACAGATCAACATGTTTAGGTTATGATACGAAATTAAATGATCTAAACTGATTTTTGTAAATGTAGTCAAATAGTCCAAGCGATATGATTAGACGTAGGAATTACCTCAGTTATTAGCAAGGCAAATGGGGAACTGAAACTGAGGGGCATTTCATAAGGAAAGCTCCTCACTCTCCTCAGCATACTGCAATGGTCTGGTTCTGGAGGCACAGGGAACTGAAGACAATTGGAGATACATGAAGAGGAATAATTCAGGGTTTCTCATCTATCAGGAGTTTGACAGATTATTTACAATTTTGCATGGCAAAGCATCAACACTTCACATTTTCAAGCTCAGTTGTGTCACTGAAGGACTAATCGTGACTTACATCTGCTGATCACGCAGGACACACTGTGTCTACTAGCAACAGAGAGCTCACCTTCCCAGTAACCAATGAGAAAAGCAGAATTCCCAGCGACCACCAATCAGCTGCATGGTTGTAGGGTCCACCACTCAGCACCTCTGGGGCTGCAGAGCACACAGAGAGAGTGCACACTCACATAACACGCTTCATATTTTTGCATTCACTACCTTGTATAATTAATTGAAAATGCTCAATATGTTCATGTTTATTTTTACATCCCACATCTGCAGCGTTAGCAGGATGAGCTACAGAGGAAGATGAGGGGGGTGATTTTCTCACCCATGTATTGGATGGTTCCACAAATAGTAAAGGCTCGTCCTCCTCTCTCCAGGCGACGGGACAAACCAAAGTCAGCTAAACGGAGGTGTCCTGGAAAAGACCATGTTCTCTACATTATTATAAGAATGAGGCTCTAAATTCAGATTATTTTTACTGATGCATTTACAACAAATGTAAAATCTTAAAATGTTGCCATTCTAATGTTCCTTTTTCTTGCTAACAGATGTACTGTTTACATTAATCTATATTATTGTGCATATCATGGATGTTCTCTGTGCTTCTCCTGTATATAAGAGCTATGCTGCTCTCTGCTGGGGATGGCATTTTTTACTTACCGTTGTCTGTTAGCAGGATGTTTTCCATCTACAAAAAAGTGTCAAATAGACTGAATGAGATTCCATTCTTGCATATTAACATACTAAATTTAAAAAAAAAAAAAAAAAAGAAAGATTTTCTTGAGCCTTGAGCCTTCACATTATGATGATTAAATTGCAAATTAATTCTTATCTCACACCACAAGTCTGTCCAAAAAAAAGTAGGTAAACAATAAAACTGCAGCTTTTAAGAGCAGTGTTTTACACAAAAACAAATATTTCACAGACAAACAGACAGCTTTTTCCTCTGAACTGTGGACTTCATCATCCTCCCCCAGACTGAGCATCACTCAAGAACTGCTACACAAATGTTAAACACCTGCAAGGGCGTTTTTTTGTTGTTGTTGTCAAATACATACTCTACCTCCACTTTTACCACACATACAGGCATCTTATTATCAGGTACATGCACATTGCCACTGTCATCGCTATAATATCTGTGCTTTTATTTAATGATTGTAATCTGTACAGAATGGGTCTTTTATAGCAACACTTAGTGCCCTTTTTATTACCATCACTTTATCCACCTGATTTACTGTTTTATGGCCTATTTTACAGTGTACTGTTTGTCTTTTGCTTCATGGTCTCTGCACAAGAAGAGATGCAATCACAATCATATAATCACAACAAAGCGCTCTATCTTAACAGCACCGGTAACGATACATTTCAATAAGCTTCTACTTCAATTAAATATAAATGCAGCAAGCAGTTTTTAAAATTTTATGTGTTGCACACGATATCACATTGAGGGACTGACTAACATCTGGGAATTATTACATCTACTCTCATCATTGTGGAAAATATCTAAGTCATGGAGTATGTAGCTTGTGAAGGTTTACATATAGAATATTGTTTCGTAAGAAAAAAAATACAAAAAGGCTTTAAATGGTGCTTTGTTGGCTGTTCATTTATGATACATGTAAGTAGGGCAGTTAGCAGGAGGAAGCTTTGGGGGTGAGAAAAAAGACCCTTGATAGGGATAAACATTAGATTTGTAGAATTTATTTCTATTTATTGGAACACTGGAAGATATCTTATTTTTTGTAGTAAAACTAGCTGTAAAATATAAGTAAGTTTCTAAGTAAGTACTACAATTACCTATATTCTTTTAAATACAAACTGAGCTTTTATATACATGCTATGCATTAAAATAAACTGCATAAACTTGTGAATATCCCTTCCATTCTTACCTTCACATCTCTGTGAATGACGCCAAAATCATGCAGAAATCCTGCAAAAGAACAAAAACAAAAACAAAAAACTCAACCAGAAAACTAAACAAGTTTTAAATCCATGTCTCCCTACTGACATACTTAAACTCTAGCACTGCTTTGTTGCTGTGGGACATCCTCTGAGAGCTGATCTCATTTTAATTAGACCTCGTGTCGCAATTACTTACAATTAAGTAACTAAGGAAACATTCATGATGACACTTTGATTTAATTAAGAGATCGGAGGAGAAAGGTGAGGTTCACAAGATGTATATAGGTTCATATCCTTGGTTTTATTAGTGTTATGTAGCATACACACCGAGCGCAGATCCCAACTCGGCTGCAAAAACTCGTACTGTCCCCTCTGTGAACTGACCAATCATCTGCCAGTAGGTGTACAGGTCTCCGGTGCTGCAGTAGTCGCACACTGTGGGAGCGGAAACAGCATTAAAACATGCATGTGTAATGCCACGCAAGAAGTGAGAGGTAGGGAAGGTCAGCGGGAGGTGGAACACACACTGGTGAAAGAAACTGGGAAAGAGAAGTGTCGTTTGGATATGAGAAGAGTGTAAAGCTATCTTCCACTTCAAACCAATTTGCAGCAATCTGTTTTGAGCCTTGCTGCAAAGTACATGGTGTAGAGAAACAGAGATATAAAGTGGGTTAGGTGCAGATTTGAAAAGGCGTGTGCGTCTGGAATATGAATCAGCACTGTCCAGTTGGGGATACCAATGTTTCCGATCACTATTTAAGGCAACACAAGATGAAAATGTTTAGCAGCACTTAGGGAGATTTGTTTATAGAAACCTCCATCATGGCAAAATAGTTTAGGTCTGTAGAGAGCTTACGAGAATCTCCCCAAAGAGCAGCAGCACAGCAAAGGCTCTCAGCTTTAAATAGCTGTGATTTCCATATCCTCTATATTTATGGCTTAAAAGACGTGATTCAGTGATGATTCACAGTTTGAGCAAGGAGCGGTGTCCTCTCTTTTGAATGTTGACATGTATCCCTGTTGAGATGCAGCAGCGTTCAACATCTGGTCTCCGGGCTAACACGCTCTCTTTTCACAGGGGGTGGGGAAGCAAACAAAGTGGGTCACACTTTCTGAGTCAGTGGCTAATTTGGAAAAAAGGGTAAATGCTCCGGAGGAGAGGGAAAGCGGGCAGAGCAGCTACACGATGCAGAGGGAGTGGTGGGTTGGGGGTTTGACGGGTTTGTAAAGTCTGTGTCTCGAGGTGGTGAACAAGCACAAACACCTAGATTAAAAGACTTGATGAGAAGCTGGTTAGCTTTTCTTCATTTCGTTTTAGGTGTTGGGTCGGGGATTGTGGGTAGATCGATGCTACCGGTGCTGAGGTGAGAAGAGGTGGAGTGAAGGGGTTTTGGACAGTGGATCTGGGTTGGATTGGGTCTCTGGCTGACTCACTAATGTAGAGGTGGCGCTGTGTCTGCCAGCAGTCCTGGAGGTCATGGACAAATGGGTGATGGACCTGACGCTGTGGGCAAAGGTCAAAGGTCAACCTGAAAAAAAAGCTTAATTCTGGCCATCGATAAAGAGAGGGCCTTATTTTCATTCCTCCTTCTAGTTTTCTGGGAGATGGTTTTAGTCAGAACTTTAAGTGCTGTTGGTGAAATTTAAAGACTCTGGATAGACAGGAAATAAACATATTTAAATACTTTATCACCTCTTTAGACCAATTACATTGTGTCAGTCACACTGTAGCTTGAATATGTTCGATCAACATTTACACAATTAATAAATCAGATATGTACAACAGCACATCATCTGCATAAAGAGATATTTTATGCTATTTTTCTTTTTAACATTTGAGGTGGATCTTGCAATACCATCGCATCAAAAAATTATGAACACATCTGCAATAAGGTTTCCCTAACTATGTAAAATATTGATTATTGCATGAAGTGTCCCATAGAAAACAGAACGGTATGTTGAAGAATTTAGGTGTTCTGATTTCTCAAGCTTAATTCTTTCCAATGTATTAATGTCTAAAAACTTTCCACCCTTTTTAAAATCTACAAACTCATGATGATGTCCATGTCAGTACCCACCTGGACTATGACTTCTTCTTTTGACTGCTCCAATACTCCGAGTCTAAGAATCTCTGATTTGGGTATAACCTGTTGACAGACATAAATGCTGAGATGAAGTCACACTGGATTGTAATGATTTCTGACATGAACAACACTACTTTGGACACAGTTTTAGTTTGCTGCAACAATCATATTGGTGTATATGTAAAAAGCCTCAATGACTGCTGTTTAACGTTCATGCCCTGACTGGTTCCTTTTTTTTTTTTTTAAATGCGAAGAACATAATAGTCCTGAGTAAAACATTCAGTATTTCTGCCACTTTTTAAACATACTAGTATGCAAAGTGACATCTTTAAATTGCATTAGGTCAAAACATATTCATCTCAGACTGTCTGCCGTTGAAATGTATTTAAAATTGTGTATGTTCATGTACCACTTTCATGAATTCATGAACAATCTGTTCTTTTATGATTTTGACTAATAAAACAAACACATTAAAAATGTGATATTGAGGCAGAAGACTCACTTTGACAGCATAGGTTTTCTGTTTCACCTTGTCCTTCACTTTCAGAATGGGTCCAAATGAACCTTTGGCGATGTAACCCAGCACCTGGTGAGGCAAACAGAGGGAGATGCAGACACAAAGACAGAGAGAGAAAACATCAGATACAGGCTGCGGCAAAAATAGCAAAAGCATTACACATAATTGGTGTTGAACTGAGGCCTACCTGAAAGTGTTCATGCCCAGGCACAGTTCTGTGGGGGAATTCAGGCAGGAACATAACAACAAACCCTGGCAGGCTCCACTCCGCTCTTAGCTTGCTGGGGCCGACTCCGGCCAACCTCAGGACGTGCTCTGGGATCTCAGGGGCCTTGCCTTGGAGCATTCGACGCTGGCCCAGACGCAGTGCAGGTGGGGCCAGGCGACAGAGGCCTGCTGGGATAGACAGGCCCATGCTGGAAAGGAAGCCACGCCATCCAGATGAGAAGTGCTCATCCTCCTGCCCTTCACAGGGCCTCTGAAGGAAAGACAGGGGAGAAGCATACAGTGAGAGGTGGTTAGGTCACAAAATGTTTATATTGTGTGTTGTCATCATCCTGAATGAAGATGGATCATGTCAGTGAGTATGTTTTCTAGAGAAACATCTGAAAAATCCTTAATATGAAAAGATATTAAAGAACCTTGCATGCACGTATGCATGTTTTAGCCATTTCAAAGTGACAGGGACCAGGAGAGGGATTAATGCTAATTGAGGCACTGCTAAATGCAAGCTTTTACTTAACCCTTTGGGAGTTGATTGCCCAGAAATAATAAGGCAAGGTGTTGCAAGCAACACAATACTGAAAGTGACTTTAGAAGCAGTTTATTTTCACTGTTTAAGCAGGAAATCTAGACATTGCTACAATTTGCATTTTAGGAAGCTGCCCAGTGCAAACACAGCTCCTCTGCTGCTTCTTTCCAACTGTGCAGTTATACTTAAGCAACTGGACATGTACATATTCAATATGATACAGCCTCTTCCTCTGTGTGATTGCTAATGTGAAACAAAGATTAGAGAAGTCAGGATATTCCGGCCTTAGTGACTTTATGCAACCCCTGAAAACACATCTGATTAGTTTTACTTAACCATTCCTGCTTGATGTTGTGATTAATGAAGAAGAAAAAAAACAACCTTTGGTCTACATCCAATCTGTAGTCACTTGGTCACACAGCCCCTCTGCCCCTGGGCGGCCCTGTGCTTCACAACAGATCTGATGCTCTGTGGTGCAAGATGTGTGTAATCAACCGTGCACGATGTCATTATCATCTCAGCCAATTGGTGGGACACATCTACAATCATTCAGCTGAAATAATTGCCATCAGTGAGGCATTTGCCTGACGACTGATCAGAAACTGGTTGGTGTCAGGATTTAAGCAGGACACTGAGGATTTTCATCTGCCAATTGATTATAAATGTAAAAGTTAGATTATTATACTTAAGAAATCTAATAGATTTCTTTTACACTGCAATAACAATCAGTGACTTTTTCCCTCACTAACTATACTGTCTAATAACACTGTAGTTTATACTGCTAATAAAACGGTGCAACACTCATCCAAGGATCGACACCGTCGTTGCTGCCTGGACACTAAAACATCGCCATGGAAACAGGGAACCCCGTACGTGCGTCACACCTTAGCAACCAGGAATTTCATTCATTCATTCAACTCACCTTCCTGCTTTTACTGCCGTCGGCCCCCATTACTGTGACAGGACATCAGCACTGTAGCCTCAGTGCGACGTCTGCTCCTCATCCAGCCGCTCACATCGTACTGCGCGCCATCACCGCACCGTTTCCACACGCTCACGCACAACACGCAGCCAAATGTACGTTTTGGAGCAACACTCTTTTACAACAATCTGCAGCCGATCACGCTATCCGGTGTAAAAAAATGTGATAGATATGGCGACATAAAAAAAACAAGTTAATCCCGAGTATGGGCAACGTCAGCGCAAATCCGCCCACATCTTTTCCATCCAATGAGAAGCTGCTGGAGTTCAGCTCCCCCTGCTGCTCCGTGTAATCAGAGCTGCACTGATTAATTCAACAAATCAGTGACGGTTTCTGTTGTCGTGCATCTTTCGCATGCTTGTGATTTTCTTGTGTGCAAACAAATGCATCTATATGCTAAAAAAAAAAAAAAATTGGATGCCTTCTCTGGCACCTTTGCCCTCCTCTGTTCACTTGCTCTACAAACAAGCCAGTGCATGCATAATTTCTGCTGCTTTAACATGCTAAGAGAAAACCCACTGGGCAACATCAAAGGTAAATTCATGCATGTTTGCAGCATAAGCACGAAGCCCTGCATAATGTTGACTGATGGGCTTCCAGGCAAGGTTCAGATAAACAGGATGGAGTTAAGTGACTTGGAAAATGTACTGCAATTTGAAGCCCTAATGGCACCAACATTATGCTAACAATGCATGTGTACACGCTGAATACAGTGAAACTGCCAGCAAACACAAAAGCAATAAAATTACACGACATAGCTTTCAGAAAAAATAAAATTCAAACCAAGACGTGACAGCGCAAGTGCCATTTATTTGGGACTACGAACATAAAAAGCAAACAGAGCCATCTGTACTTCTTACTTTCACATGTGACTTTAACCAATGTATGGTGACTTTTACAAAATAAACCAAACAGTTGAGCTTTAAATAAACAAGTAGAAAAGGTCGGCGAATTCATGTGGGAGCGTTCGGGGTTAAGGGAGCATCAGCTGGTCAGCCTCAGACTCAGTCATCCTCATCGAAGTCCTTCATGCCCTGGGGAGGTTTGGGTCCCCCTGCTGGTTTGGCCATGATGATCTGAAAGGAGAAAAAAGAAAAAAAGACAAAGCGGTAAGTCTAGCTGGGAATTAAGTGCACCAAGATCCCCACAGCTGACTGAGGGATTTGAGGCAGGGTGGAAGGTTATTAACTCTGACACTAAAACCTAGCAGCTAGCACGGAAAAACCTCAAATAAACAGGAATTGTGTTAAAGAACAAGTTTGACAGTGGACAAAATACTTAGAAATTAATAAAATGTGACCAAATTTATTTGCTAGAACTTAAGGGCTGAAGTCTAACCTGACTGGACTATATTTAAGTAAAAGAAAAGGTTTAAATCACGACACATCCCACTGCAGGCCCTTTAAGGTGCTTAAATATTCATAAGCACACATGTCAACATGTATGTGCTAAGAGAAAATGTGCTCCAAAGAATAATTTATGTAGCACAAGCTGTGAACACATTCAACATAAACTATATATTTTTTTAAAAATGTCCCCAACAAGTAAAGATCAAACCCCCATTCAATCAGCTGCAATGCTGGGACTTAACACATCAAACACTTCAGCATGAAATCTCTTCAAAAGGAAATAATCATGACAAAGTTATATAGAATATCCAGTCTAATCTCATTTACATGTTCCCTGTGTATTAAATGGTGTTACATGCAACACACTTTGATTCTGCACTTGCCTGATTGCGTCCCCTGCAATGGAAAGAGTTCAAGAGAGCATGCAGCATGCTATCACACCATACAGTATCTGTTTTGTGCATGTTTAAAGAGTGGCGCTCCTGGTATTGTTAAAAACACCCATGAAGTTGCTGAATCTCATCAGCAATGCAACGTTTTTCACTCAGTGTTAGTAGTGACGGGCCAAACAGCAAACATTTCACAGCTTCGGTGTCCTGTGAGCGTGTGAGTACGTCTGTGCAGTGTTTTTCGAGTTAAGAATCACACACGCATTCCAGGACCTACTGAAAGAGGGCATGTGTGTGTGTGTGCCCTCTAATGATGAGTTTCAAAATTATCAGGCTCTTCATCCCAACCGTCCTTGTCCCAGTGGCCTCTCTGCTTGGGAGCTTTGGGTCCCCCTGCAGCCTTAGCCATGATGATCTGGATCATACATATATGTACACACACACCAACATTAACTACCTGGTGTATTTTACATAGCTCCCTCACCAATTGCTTTCAACAACATCAGTTTTGTATTGAAGCATACACAGCTGAAAACATAAATAGAACATAAAGGAAAAATGTTGAAGCTTGATCCCCTTTAAAGAAACACAACACCAAAAGACTACATTCACGCTGGATTCTAAAGACACAAGTCTGCCTCCAAATTTTAGTTTGTCAGCTAAAATTCGTACAGTTACAGGTAAATTTCAAATTCAGCCAATCTTTCTGTCTGCAGGATGATTGAGGCAAAAAGAAAAAGAAAAAATCCAAAGAAAAACCAGAAAGGCTGAGCTGATCCTATTAAAAAGTTTTGCTTGTGTCCAATGTTAACAACAGCTGCATGACTGTGAAGCTGCAAATGAAAATATTCAACTTTGGGGTTGATTTTGATTATATGTAGAGCGTCATGTGCCTTGAGTGTTTCTGTACGCACCTGATCCACTCTCAGTACTGTGATGGCAGCGTTGGTGGCCAGTTTGATGCCCCAGTATTTGACCAGGTAAGGCTCCACAATGCCACCTTCAAGCATGTCCTTCACAGCGATGCCATCTCCCTAAACAGACACCACACATTTAAAAATAAATGCATTGGAGTGATGACTCGACTGTTTTTCAAATAATGTACAAAACCTGCATGCTTAAATACTAAAAACCTGCTACATGATGAGGGTTTAATGCCACTGTTGATGCTGAACTTGTGTGTATATAAGAAGGGCCTCTGTTGCAGAACTTTTCATATGATATTGTCTATAAAATCTAAATGCGAATGAACCTAATGCAGTAAAACACCAGGACATATTATTCAGCAATGTAATTGTTTTTACAATCAGCACAACAGAGCCCCAGAGATCTGTCTTTAAAGAGATTGTATATGACTCAGTATGTATATAGGTGCCAGCTATATCTGTGGTAGTGGTTGATATAGTTAATGTGTGAAATTGTGTAGCTTTCTCTGAAGCGCAAAAGAAGCTATGGCTTTACAATGGTAAATTCAAAATGTTAAGACTTTGGTGACCGGCAAATCAGACTAGATAGAAAGGATCGAGGTTTTACATTTTCAGTATTAGTGGATAATCAGTGCCCTTTGTTGTCTTTCGCTATCAAGCAGATTGAAATTCATGTTGTGTCAACGCTGGGATTAACAAGGCATGGATTTTCAGGACAACGCAAATCTTGGAAAGAAAATGATACATCAAAGTCACAAAGGGATTCTCATGTACACCAACGCACCTCGATGTCGAAGCCCGTGTTTTTGTTTCCCTCGTGATGCGCAGCATATAGTTTAGAAATGAGCTCGCTTCCCTTCACGCCAGAGTTCTCAGCCAGGGCACGTGGCAACGCCTCGAAGGCTTCAGCAAACTTCTTAATGGCGTACTGCTCCAGACCAGGGCAGGACTACAGAGAGAGAGGCGAGAAACAAGGTTGTTTCAAAAAATGTATGTGTTGGTAATGAAGTAAAAAGGGGAAAAATGAAGAGGAGGCATTATTGTGAACCGGTTATGCCTCAATTAATGCATTTAAATCTGCATACCTCTCCGTATGAGGTAATCTGCTTGGCAAGCTCGATCTCAGTGGCTCCTGCTCCAGGTACCAGACGCTTGTCCTGCAGACAGTGAATAACAGAGACTGTAGCTGTTAAACAATGAATGAACAACATATTAAAGGGTTTAGCAAAAACTCTAAAACTCCACAGGCATCCTTGAGAGAAATATAAAGAAAATGCAACAGTTACTTGGAGCATATTAAAAAAAAACAAAAAAAACCAGATTTTTTTCTTTACAAACAAATTCTTTAATTTATATTTTGTATGCATTATTCATATAAAGGTTGGGAAAACAATCCCACTGTGGTTTCCTGTGTTGACTTACCCTGACCAGAACCTTGAAGGTGTTGACTCCATCATCTACAGCCCTCTCGATGTCGTCCATCAGGTTGTCAGTGGAGCCTCTGATCACCACTGTTGAGATGGCACCGTCCTCTTTTTCTGTTTCAAACAATCAACACCAAACAGTTTGTTAGGCCTAAAACTCCTAATGAGCAAAGGTATTGTTAAAAATAAAGATTCATCAGACTGAAGCAAAGATTGATTTACCATGTTTGAAGACCACCACCTGAGTGTCTCCCACCTCCGTCAGGTAAACACTGTCACAGTGACCCATCTCCTCCGGAGTTGGAGCCGTCTAAGGATGGAGAAAAGCATTATTTCACACTTTACACTGGTCTGTTGGAATATGATTTAAAAGCCTGACCTGGACAAAACTAGATTACACTCACCATCCTGGGAAGTGCTACAGCTCCCACAGTCTTGCACAACCTCCTGAGGTCCCACTTGCTGTTAAGCCTGTAAGAGGAAAAGGAGGATTTTGGCTTTGAAGGTACACAGAGATGGAATCCACAGAAAACCAGCATATAATGAGGAAGGACAAATAAAGACTCAAAACATCAAACTTAAAATGATAATAGTAGTAAATAATGAACAAATAAATAAAGAAATAAATAATTAAAAAACAAACAAACAAACAAACAAACTGTTTCGCCTGGAATTTAAGCCAAAAAACAGCAACTTCTTGCTTTGCATCTATGACAAATCTTTTACTCATGGCACACAAAAAAGGTCATCTAATGTGAGGGAATGTTTTGAGTCTACATAAACCTGCACATCAGCCACTCTAACCTGGACAAATACTAGCAACCCAGGCATGAGGTCTGCATTAGATTTACACCATCTTCTTAAGGTGGAAGACATTTTGATGACAGGTTTAATTTTGAAGGAAAAAACTCTTGAGTACTACAAGCTCTGATCATTTGAACTACTGTGGGTCTTACCTGACCACCATGAGCTTGTATTTGTTGGCGTAGTGCAGCGCCATGTCAGCCACTTTCCCTCCAGTTACCACCACGTTGGCACCAGCCTCCTTGATGGCCTTCACCTGGGCCTCCATCATATCCTCCTCTCCCTTACTGAAGTTCATGAGTTCCTGTGCATTATTTATCAACACTGTTCCCTGTGAAACAGACAAGACTTTTGTTAGCAATAAGATCAGCACCTTCGTAGGGCTGTCTAGATGTAGTGACACCACGATTTAATAAACCCAAGACAAGTGGCCACACCAGGAGTGAAGCCGGTACACAGAACTCAGTCATCATTAATTGCATTATTTACACATATATTTATCCTGGTGTGACATGGCAAATTATTTTCCATGAGAAGAGGCTATGATATGAGGATGTAAGTTCTTTACTAACTCAGCTTTTTACAAAAAAAAGAAACATCCACATGTTTGTTAAGTTCCATATGAGTTCATGTTGGTCAGTTTTCTCTACGGCACAACAACTCCTCATATGGAACTTAAACATATGGATTTTTCTTTTGGAAGTATTAATTACCTTGGTCTCTGTCACCATGCTGTCAAAGGGGCAGGAGAACACTGCAATCTTGGCGTCTTTAACTGATGTGATGTCTCCCTCTGCCTCTTTCTTAAAAACCATGCCATGTAGCATGGAGGATGCTGTCACACCACAACCCTGAAAAGACCACAGACAACAATTTAGAATCAAACAACACAATCATGGTCAAAATATAAGCAGTGGATAAAGCTGCTTACCAAAATCTTGCATACTCTGACGCTATCAACGTTGAAACTGCCGGACTCTGGGAAGATGGATACTGTAGCAAAAAGAAAAGAAAACATCTGCTGTCAAGGTAATTGATGGCTAATAGTTGTAGTTGGTCTCCGTAGTCTGAATTGCTGACTCACCACAGGCCTGTGCAATGAGGTTGGCGAGGAAGTCTTCGTTGCCGTACTGTTTACTCATGACAGCTGTACGGATGAGAGATGTGGCCTCCTTAACGTCGTGGAGATTCTTAGCTGAGGAACATACACAGTCTGGCAAGAGCTCCAGAGCCTTCTTACATGCCTTCTCGTATCCTTCGATCACCTGCAAAAAAACAGGAAAGAAAACACTGAGAAAATGCTGCAATTTATTCCTTTAAGATGGAAATTGTTGACATTTTAGCCAACTGTTTCACCAATAATAGTGTAATAATTGTTTACCCAATGTTTAAGTCTCTTAACAAGAAAGCTGGGTCATTGGTAGTCAATGCTGCACTAAGTGAAACATGAACAAGATGTTTTCCCAAAAAATAATGTTTTATAGAAGACAGGCTTGTCTGAAAAAAACTACTTGTACAGACAGGTGTTGATAAGTTAATTGTCATGTCATCACACTGTCTACACAGCACAGACATGGTGATGTTCACCAGCTACAGTTATTACCTCTGACACAGACAAGCCCATCCTGAGCAGCTCTTCAGCCAGCTCCAGCAGAGCTCCAGCGAACACCAGGACAAAGTTGGTGCCGTCACCGACCTCCTGCTCTTGCATGTGAGATGCCATCACAATCATTTTGGCTGCTGGATGCTGCACCTGTAACGCACATAACATTGATAAAATGTATTACTTTCACACATTTATGAAGCATTCGATGAAATCCAGCAAGCTGAACAAAGACATTTTCTCACCTCAAGCTCTCTGAGAATTGTTGCAGCATCATTGGTGACAAAGAGCTTTTCCAAGTGGTTGATGACCATTTTGTTCATACCTGAAAGGAAACAGTGGCATAGTTTAATGATTTTTGTTTTGTTTCCTGTCTGATTTAATTCTCCACTGACCGAACCATAAATGGCAATGACAGACTTTTGTATACTGCTGGTGGACTGTGCTTACCATTTGGCCCATAGGCGGTGCGTGTGGTCTGAGAAAGCTCCTTGCATGCTCTGATGTTACGAAAGACTGCCTCTTCAAGCCCTGAATAGTGCTGTAAAAAAACAACAAAGGATAAATCAGCTGCTGTGACTTTGCAAGATATGTACTTCATTTGAGAAGTGTCAATATCAGACACATTTCTATTCATGTTCTGCCCAACTTCTAATCCAATACAAATAACATCAAAACACTTGAGTGAACTGGGGATGTGAGCTGCAATAACTGTGTGTGGACAATAAAATTATTTGCAAAGACAGGGAAACACAATCAGGAAATATAGATTAAATGCAGCATGTGCGTTAACCCAAAACAGGAAGCATCAGACAGACCCATCTGAGGGGACAATCTGCGCCTCAGCATTGACAGTTAGCTAAACGCTAGCAGGGTGTGACTGCAGTCTGACAGCCAGTCATCACTGCAGCTGAAACACTATGCACACATACGGGATGGTTAAGTGCTAAAGGGGACAGCTAAAGACTTAAAAATATGGCTTTCGTCCATCACAGCAGCTCCGGGTCCGGCAGCTCCCAGCGGCCTGGCTGCTTCTAGAACTCTCCTCCACATGACTGTGAATGAACGTGCTAACTCAGCGGCTAACTTTAGCCGAGTTCACAACGGCTACATAAAGCTAACATACGACTCCAACACGGTGATTTATCCTCACCTTGGCGCCGTCTTTTAACATTTGGGCAAAGCCCGGAGCTTTGGGGACGTGGAGGGCCATTTTGCGATGTTTAGAAGCCCCGGTATCCTGGAGTAGGTAGCCGCGGCGTGGTTCAGCTCTGGGTACAAAGCCGGAGAGGCAGAGGAGGAGCGATTTCAACGAGGCGTGAGCTAACGACGGGATACGACAAGGGACAAACCGAGCGAATCGCCTTTCACCTGCTGGGACCAGGACATGCCACATGATGGCGCTCTTGCCTTTATAGACAATATACAGTATGTTACACAGTATGTACAGCAGTAGAAGAGGACTGGAGAGTCCTTACCTGCATATCGGTACAAACTTTATTAAAACAGGAAATGTGTTTTAAGTAAAAATGCAGTAAGCCAAAGTTACAAAACTAAAAAAACCCAAATGGCTTCTTTAAGAAAATGTTTACAGTATTATTATTGATGTGTAAGTATATAGCAAATCGCATTTCGATTTGGAAGCTGGTCGTGATATTTTGCACACCGTTAATCAGTAATATTCCATTGTATCTAATAAACAACCACTGTATAAATAATGACTATAGCTGCCTAATAAATGACCATGAGGTCAAATGCAAATGTACACAGAGCAAATGTACTTTTAATTTATTGATATGTGATAATAATGAAATTATGATGGAGTAGCAGGTGGTGTTTCATGTATTGTCAGCTCATACTCTGAACACATGGATTACACAGTTTCAGATGTTTATCAGCTTAACACTGATGTGAAGTCAAAGGACATATATACACTGACATACAATCACTGTGAAAAAAAAGAAACAGAAGAAAACTACAAAAAAAGCAAAGAAAAGCCCATTAACAGTCCCCCCATCATGCTATTTCACTAAATATTTAGCCTTCATTATAGTCTATTTGTATGAGGTGGCGCAGTTATGTAAAAAGTTAATATTTCCACTAGTGTACACTTGAAAGTATTTCAAGGTCTCAAAATTCTTTAAAATTGCATATTACTTCAAAAACATGTGAAGGTTCTGCAAATTTAAGCTATTTAATAACTTAAGACAATAGTTTTTTACTCCAAATGTTAGTATTTAAAATTACTTATTTGAACATTTGTGAGGAACTAAGAAATGTGACTTATGTTTCACCCCTAATTCAAGTGTGGTTTGAATTGAGTCCTTACGGAGTAAATAACAGAGTGATTATATCCGACACCTACAATATGTACTTTTAGGAGTGTAAGTGTTATTTTATGTTATAACAAGATCAAATTAATATAAACACGAAACAGACATAACAAAAAGAAAAGACTTGTCGGTTGTTTGAAGCTTACAGGT
The DNA here is from genome assembly GCF_000690725.1 of Stegastes partitus. Lineage (NCBI taxonomy): Eukaryota > Metazoa > Chordata > Actinopteri > Pomacentridae > Stegastes > Stegastes partitus. Next base: position 233,331 of record NW_007578545.1, on the reverse strand, counting down.
TTTATTGTGTAGAGTTTTGATTTCACATTTGACAGTTTCTCCCTTTTTTTCTTAATAACGTAGAAAAAGAAGGTACCAATACATTAAAAATGCAGCAAAGAGAAGCGTTTCGCTTCATTTGAGGCTGTTTAGCTTGACAGTCACTACACTAATAACTTGCTGGATATTACTTTATAACATCATCATCATCGATGTCATCTGGTAATGAGCCATTAAATCTTCCCCCTATCACATTATCAGATGATTTATGTGTACAATATCGGTATATGAATCATCCACAGGCTGTTACAAGTGCCGACCTCTGCCTCAAGGAAAGTTCCCATTCTAATACTGCCTAAGCTATAGTTTATATAAAAAAGTCCCCTTTCATAGAAAATACACATAAAATTTGGTATAATCAAATGTCATTTAAAAACGTATAACAAATGTTAGTAACATCTTTGCATACATTTAAAGTCGAGGAAAATGCATCTCCCTTCTGTCAGTAAATTTAGTGTTAGTTCTGCAAATTTTGGTCTTGTGCAGCATCTCTTTAAAGTTTTTTTTCTGTAACATTTCTATGCCGAGAGTGCGAGCACAAACTAAAATATTAGTATTTAAAAAATGTAACGAAGACATTTGGTTGTGGCAGCCATGACAGACACGCACACCACAGTGTAGAAATCCCTTTGGTAGCTACAATGAGGACATTTTACCCACAACTAGCTAACCTGAGATGTGTAAACACGAAAGATTCACACAGGTGCTGCTAATTAGGCACCACACAGATAAAAAAAACACAAGACAAGCCACTACGTAACAGTCTCCCATGACAACACTACATGTATATGTAACAGTGACAAGACAGTGATAAATGTGAGGCATGACTACAAAAGGTCCTGTATTTTACATGCACACATGTGTGAAGTTCAGTTGGGTTTGCGAATAGTGTTCACAGCTGTGTGGGCCCAACCTCCCAGCGAGTTTGAGAGGTTTGTGGCTCGACGTGTGAGGTTTGACCGACTGAGTTTACCGCTGGGGTCCAACCTTCTCAGAATCACTCCTCCACAACGTTGCTTTGTACTGGGTCTGCAGAGAGAGAACAACTGTTGCTGAGCAGGGAATAAACATAGGGAGAAGAAACCCTGTCATTTACTCAGTTCTTAATACCATAAACTAGACAAAATTACTAATCAGTTCACGTGCCTTTCTTCCTTTTTAGATTCATTCAAACTTTTATTATTCCAATTCTTCAAAATGGTAAACACTAAAGAAACCTATCAGGTAATTAATGCAGCATTTTCAGTAACAAAACACATCCATAACTTTTCCGAGACTTGGAGACAAACTGATAAGTTAAAAGAAATAGAACATATATAAGAACCGATGAAGAGACAAAGAACGGGTAAGAATGTAAAACAAGGGTTATAAAGCTGGAAAAAAGTGAGTCAGATAGAGAAGAGCATCCTTTGTTTGGGAAAAGAAAATGATTTTCAGTGCAATATCATAGACTTTCAGTGTCAGATGCAAATCACTCCATGCACGGACATTCGGTTAGCTCTGACATGCGCTCAGAGCATATGTTTCCTTAACGTATCAGGTTTTAGTAGGATTTGTTTCTGAGATGCAAATTTACCTTCTGCCCTACTCCGCAATTAGGGAATAGTTGAACTGCCTGTCGTAGGTGGAAAACAAACTTGTTTAAACTTCTCAGATAAGTTGTTTTCATACAGTGAGGAAAGCAGCGGGCCGCATGTAATGTGCACAGATAATAGACGAGGTCACTGTGCGTGTGTGTATCACTGTTTTTGACAGTGTGTCTTCCGTGCCTTAACATTTTGAATGTCAACACAGGAAATGACGCAAAAACATTCAAAACTCTCAAACGCATTTTTGTCATTTCATCTGGCTCCAATTCCCACACCCCTGTCCCCCCACCCATTCCTTATCCGAATACCAGAAACACAGACCCAGTTTCAAACCGAGGCGGGAAGAATGTCTAGGGGGAGGGGAAGGAAATCTGGGGACCCACAAGCTGCACCACAGACTGGGATTCTTTAGGTGGGAGGGTGAAGAGGGTGAGTAGGGCAGTCACGCGCTTCCTCTATGCACGAGGCACATGTACTGGACTCCTCTATGTAAAACATACACGGATATAAGGAAGTGGACTGATGGCTTCCTCAGTTACACAAAATACTTTCATTCATGTATGTAGAAAAACAAAAGTTTAACAGTTCTTAACCTGCTTTACCAAACAAACCAATCAAAACAAATGTGCTTTACTTGTCATCTCTGCTGATGATGTCGTCAAAGGCCTTTGACAGGTGTTTGAGCCTCCTGAGCCCACTGGAAACCGACTCCAAATCTCGGTCAAATTTTCTGTTACACCAGAAAAACAAACAAACACTCAGGGCTGAGAAATTCACAGAAATAAATGTAGCCAACAAGGAATGTAATCTGAAAAACATTGAGACCAACGAACAAAGCCTCAGACAGAAAGCTGAATTACACTGTAGCTGGTAATGGAACTCACAGTCTCTGGTTCTGTGTGTTGGGGGAAGCAAAGGGACTTCGTAAGGCAGCCATGCGAACCAGTTGTCTTCTGCCTCCTCTGGGTTTCACCCCTCGTACTGACGCCTCAGGAGTCCTTCGTCCTCTCGAGCCTGGAGTGCGCCCAGGTGTGGCTGTTGACCTGGGGGTGCGTCTGGGTGTTGCAGGTCGTCTAGGCGTGCGTCTTGGTGTGCAAGAAGTTGAGGCACCAGCATTTTCTCCATCACGACCTGGGGTTGCTACCAAACACTCCTCACGTACAAACTCTCTGTTCCTCTGAAACCGCTGTGTGAAGGAGAAATTACACAAAAGAAGGAGGGTGATGATGACGATGATAAGAGAACAAATGATGGATAGTTGTTGATGTCAATCCGTGTCACAAAAAATTAAAGGAAGTTACTTAATTTCCAGGCATTTTCACACACAACATGTCTTTTCATGAACTGGTACCTCCAGATCCAACAGTCGAGAACTATTTACCTGATACACTCCGCTGATGGAGTTCCGAGCACTACGACTAATTTTGCGGATGGTGCTGGTTTTCGGTTCCTCCTTCACGGTTTCCCAAGTTGGATTCTCTGGGAGGGAGTTGGCCTGGACGGAGCGCAGAGGGAGCCGCTTGCGCAAAGACATTCGCAGAGAGTTCAGTGAAGACGAGGAGCGAAGCTTGCGGAAACGGTCAGGGGCTTCTGGTGAACTTTCTGCCCCGTCAGACTCATCAAGGACTGTATGCGCTCGCCAGACTCCAACCACAGCTTTACCAACCCCATCCATCACTGAAGACGCCATACTGACTGAGCTGAGGAAAGATTAAAATACAGCACACTATAAACTACAAAAAAATACGTTTTTAAGCAGACTTCAGAAAAGATCATTGGAGCACTTTACACAGATTTTAGGAAAATAAAACTAGTGCTAAAAATATGTTGACACTGAGTTGACTTAATATGCAACACCTATAATAATCCTGGCCATTTAGCAAGAACAGTTAATGTTATTAGATATTGCTGTTTTACTCTGTTATATGATTTTAACCTAAATATCTATTTGATCTGATAGTATTGGAAAGATATAATCAAGTGTATCAATAGGTGTGTAGACATAAATGTAAATGCAATGAATGTAAATGATCTGAATGTTGTGAGGAAGGAAGGAAACGGGAGGAAGATCCATGTGTGCACTGTCCAAGGGCTTTGATAAGATTGTTTTGTAAGCCCTACTGCGTTTGTTCACCTGCTGAGAAGTGCAACACCACAATGTTTAGGATGTAAGGTTGGCTGAAGAAAGAATGTATGAGGTTTTATGTAAACATGACATGCAGCTTCTGAACATGAGGGGAATATCAACCAAATACATTGGTGTTCCTATGGCACACACTGGTGGACGGTAAAGGATTAGAGAAAGAATTTAAATCCATATATTTGTGAGCTCAACATCAGCTCAGTTTGTTTGTATTCTCTGCATAATGTAGGAGTGAAGTGACCATCACTGACCCTTTTTTATTCCTTCCTTAAATGTGTTTCAATAACTTAGTATTGGAGTATTTCGCCGAATGTGGTCGTCAGATAAATATTTCAGCCCAATAGTTAGACAAAGGAAGCTGAGTAAAAGAGATAGGTATCAAGACAAAAAGAAACAAGTCCAGCTCCTCATAATGTTGAGCTCATTGAAGTGCATCTGTTATTTTAAGTTCACAGTACTCAGTTACTGAGAAAAAATGGGAGCAATGTTAATGAACAAAGGACGGGAAATGAAGGTGAAAATGACCCGTAACAACCCCAACAATCAAGCAGCGATAATCGTGTTAGTGAAAGGCTCCGCTGCTATTGTTTGATGAGAACAATGTAGCTGCACAGACTGCCCTGCCCCGTGAAACTAAACCGGGATGACTCCATCCAAAACACCGGCAGAGGAAGGGATAGAAGCGACTTAGCGCTACCATTTATGCGCTAAATGGGAATGAAGTTAAATATTTCACACTCTCAACAATGAAACTTGACACATCGAGAAGCACCGTTACTGATAACACATCGCTTGAGTCTCACACAACAACAAAAGAGTTCGTGAAGGCACCATAAATTCACACAAAAAGACGTTTACGTCAAACATCTTAGCACAGACAAAAACAGACGAACTGTTCCGTTACCTGCTGTGTCGATAACGTACCTGAAATGATCGGTTGTGAGAATCGTCCGTCCTCTTCGCTGCAGCTGCCTGTTGTTCGTGTTTCTTTCTTTCTGTTTGAATTTGGCGGTGGACCGCAGAAAGCTCGCGGACAGGCGTCACCACGCCCTTTACGTACAGCCGACGACGGAAGACGTCGCGTCCGTTACGTAAAGGTCCTTTTAGCCTGAGACGCAGGAACGTGCTTGAAAGACGAAAAACTTAGTCTTTAATAAAATAAATGTGATTTAATTTGTTTTATTTATTTATTTATTTTTAGAATAAATTTAGTGATATTTGTTTTTTCACAGCAGAACAGTATTTTTTGAATCATTCACCTTTAACAAAAAGCTTACTTTTTCGGATTGATGTAAATCACGTATTTGGAAAACCTGATGGAACTAAGATTTATTCACAGATAAAAAGATGTTTTAGATTTTTATTTTAAAACGTCTTAAAAGTAAAATTTTATATCAATAAATATAATAAATGTGATATATCCTTGATCATTTTTAAATTTGTATCAGGAATAAAAATGTTGCAGTAATTCTGTATATAAAATAAATAGCTGATGATCCCAAGATTATAGTGTACTGACACTGTACATTTTTAAGAAATTCCTCTTTGCAGGTACATCGCATACATTTCTCTAACCAAACAGATACAAGTCCCTGCAGATTGACGTCACCACTGTCATACCTTAACAACATTGTGCTCTAAACTTTATTCTTCAGTTTAATATACACCAGTATAGATTAAATGTGGGTGTACAGTTCTTTTAGCCAGAGTTTATGTAATACAACATAATAAAGCTTATCTTTATGAGATTTATGGAGTTCAGTTTTTATTGATATGCCGTGAGATAGGCATTGATACAACAAACATGCCATTTAATGGTTTTGTTGTATGGCTTTACTGTATATTGAGGGATGTTTCTAACTGTTTTCTCTTCCCATTTACACACATAGGGGAGAAATAATAATAATAATAATAATAATAATACTAATAATAATAATTACAATAATAATAATAAAAAAACACATCTCTAACACATCTCAGGTTAGCACACTTCAGTGCAGCAGATCCTTTGTGTCATTCAGTTGATATTCTAATGCAATATATAATGATATTTGATTGTGATTGTGAAATTTAACTCTGAATTTGAGTTTCAAATGTATCATTCATTCTGAGACTGGTCCTGTTTTGCGCAGTATGATGGCAATAGAAAAAAAAAAAGTCATTTCAAATGCACAACGAGGCTTTGTAAAAAAAAAAAAAAAAAATTACATTAATATTTCATTAAATGTCTTTATGTGGATATTTTCACATACATGTCATTGTTATGGGTAAGGGCTTCAAAGTAAGATGACCAGCAGATGTCACTTGAGACTTGCATGTGAAACGCTTACACACACTAGTGCTTTGGGATCTTGGTTATGTCTATATTATCTTTTGAGTTTCACTAAAAATGTTAACAAGATTGTCTTTCCATTTTTATTTAATGTTTAATCCAATTGTTCTTATGTAGTCTTATAAAACAATTTCTAATGAACTTGTGTTGTGCAAATGCAATTTCAGACATTTCAGTTATGCAGAATGTGCTGCTAGAAAAGACATGCAACATCTTTGACACGTTAAAAGGGTTCCCAGCATGATATCGCAGTTACGTGACACAAAGCAAAGAACAGTGCATTTTTAAGGGCCATTAAAGAAGATACAAGAGGACAGTTTCTGGGTGTTTGCACAGTCATTATGGTGTAATTAAAATAAGTATTTATCTTCTTTTTTCTAAACGCAGACTACATGTCTTATTTTTGGAATTGTTGCATATGCTGCGTTTGGTCACAAACCACAATTACAAATACAACAGAGCCTGTGAACAACAATCAGATCACATCTAGTTGAGCGAGGTCTATCTTTTCAGTGTGGGGCATTAGTACTCTTTTCAAACATGTCTTCTATAGCTGACAATGATATCTTATTATGTCTTAATAGGAATCTATTAGAAATTACATTGTGAATATTTAGCCAACCAAATAAACAAATTCTTGATGAGTGATTAAAACCCGCAAACATAACTAAGCAGCATCAGCCTCAGTGTAGACAACAATCTTGTCCTTATATTGTATATCTGATTTCCTGTTCAAGCTGGTTTAACATCTCTGCATTCCCGTCATTTTTGTTGCAGTGTTTTATGTGAACATGTTAAGTATTCATTTAATGGTAAGAAGGCAACAACCTAGACCTTGACCTTGACCATGGGAACCTTGTAATCCATGTCCTTTTGCCTCATTAAAAGTAAATGTATAACATGATTTTAACAAGCTTTGATTTTATTGTTGAGTCAGGAGCTAAAGTTCAGTGCAAATGTGGAAACCAGGGACCAAGAGTTTGATTCTGAGGCAGCTCAGCTCAATGATCAATTGTTAGATTGGCCAGGTTCTGAAAACTATAGGTATATTTTATACTGGGAAGTCTAAACGCATCAAATTAAGTATTATAACAGTTCCTTTTTTCTCTTTTTATTTTTTTTTCATTGTTTTTTAGTTAAGTTGGTTGTCTTTTAGCTTAAAGCTTATGTTTTAACCAGGGAGCTTGACCTGTATTTGTCTCTTTTGTCCAAAAAAGTGCAGCTTGTCTAGTCATATATTCATGGATTATCCAGTGCAGACAACGTGGAAAAATAAGGGGATTGCATGCGTCTAACATTTTATCTGTTTGGTTATGTGTCAGCGTATAACATGTTGTAACTGTATTAAAAAGTATGTCGTACCATTAAGTCTTAGAATCATACATCATCTCTTAAATATACAGCAGAACTTGTGACTTTGATTTTTTTTTTCTTCACATCCACAGAAGAAGAGGTCCTTGCAATGTCAGTGTGCTTTTCAGTTTGGTTTATTTTCTTGCAAAGATATTAACAACAAAAGAGGAAATGGAGTGTTAAAACTCACTTCATCATCAAGGTCAAAGTGCATTACATAATGAAAAGTAACAAGCTAAATGTCATACCACAGACTCCAGAGATCCTCGTCATAATTATTGGTTAAATAAATAGCACATTGCATACATAGTAGATAGCTTATTACAGTTATCAGATTTTTAGAGATATTTTGGGAATTTAAAAAAATGTTTTTTTTGCTCTGTTGCAGAGAGTTACATGAAAAACACTGACGACATATTTGTGTGATAAATATGAAGCCTATGCCACCGGGGAGTTTGCTTAGCATAGCGCGAAGACTGAAAGACAGCTAGCCTAGATCTGCCGAAAGCTACAAATATAAGCACCCAGTCCATTTAAAACTCTTTGGCATATTTTGCAACGATCAGCCACAAACCACTGACAGGTAAAGTCTATATCATCTATACAATTGATGATCTCACTACAATACAAAGTTCTGCAGGGAAACCTTGGGTCCTGCATTCATGTGGATGGTGCTTTGATGTGTATCATCCACCTAAACATTGCTAGAGACCAGGAGCAGGACATATTGCAAAAAACTGCTCAGGAAAGATTCAAGGAACACAACAAAGAGCCTAAAAATCTGACCAAGCATTTGCTGGATGTATCTGAATCAGCCTGATCCAGAGAGGCCTCAATCCACAAACTACAGTGCCCTGAAGTTACCCTGCCAACATTCCGGTGCTAGGCAGCAGTAGGGGGACCTAAACAATGTTGGGCAGGAGGTTTTATTGTTGTGGCTGATCATTGTGTAGGGCCTGTTAATTCTGTAGAAAAAACTGCATTTTGCTGTTTGAACAGAGCTCTGCTAGTGTTCCTTCAAACCAGCCTTTGTGGTGAAGACAGCTGGTTGTAGCTTCATATTTAACAGACAGATATGAGAATGACATCAGTCTTCAAACTCTCAGCAAGAAAGCGCGTAAATGCATTTCCCAAAATGTCAAAGCATTCCTTTAAAAAATGTCAAATACGACAAAAATTAAAAAACAAGGTTATGAAAATCGCTAATAGCAGTGTCCTGATAACACAAAAGGGAGCGGTGGCGTCTTCATTTCTTGCAGCACTGTCGAAAGACAATTAAAGCATTAGGAGGTCCTGATTGTAATGATTCAGTCTTTGTGCTCTATGTGCATGTTTTGTGTGTTACCTTTACGATTGTCCTCCACCGTGAAACAAATGCAAGCAGCGCAGTGAGGAACACCACCACAATTCCTGCAATCATGGGCATCAGTGGGAACTTTATGGTCTTATCTACAAATGAGGAGAAAGATGATTAACCCCCTTCACTGACATCACCGAATGAGTCATCGTTTCGTGTGCCGATGACACATCAGAAGGGAAATATCCAGCAAAAATATTCAACATGTGGAATGTGGTTTCAGTAACATTGAAGGGTGCTGATCGAGTGAACAGACCTGTTACTGTGACAGGGAAAGTCTTGGTGAATGCTCCATATTTGGAAGAATGTGCTGTGCACTGATACGTGCCAACATGCAAGCTCCTCTCCACTTTCGTGGCTCTTAGCTCGCTTGCATGGCCGTCAGTGTTCACAATGAAGCCACCTGCTAATAGATCCACCAAGCTTCCATTTTGTACCCACACCACAGATGAGACTGGTGGATTTGCCCAGATGTCACAGCGGAGGACGAGCTCTGCCTCCTCTTCTACTGTAACCTCCTCTGACCCAGACAGCTCTGGGGGATCTGAAGAGAAAACATTATTGCTGCTGAGTTGCTTTTGCAAATGCATATATTTCACCTAAAGAAGAAATCTCAGTGCAGCTATGTTTCAACTTTTATGTTTCAGTCAAGTTCAGACGAAAACATCCCAACAGCTGCTGGACAGACAGGAAATTTATACAGACAGTCATGGTTCCCAGAGGATGATGTTGGCCTTTTTTTTTCCTTTTTTTTTTTTTTTTAGCATTTTAGTATGTTAACACTTTGTAAATAGCACAGCAGAACAAAGTGCAGCTGATGTTGATAATAATGGCATTAATTTTGGCGATATTTGGTAATAAATATACAATACATACAAAGTGACTCTTCCAGGGGACAACACATGATCTGATAAAAATCTATCCTACAATCCAGTCATCATGGTATTTCACCAAAAAAACACAAATGCTAACCCTCTGATTGCACTAGTTTTCAGATCAGTGTATCACCAGCATTCATATGTTTCATGGCAGTTCATCCAGTAGTTGCCATCTTTCAGTGTGAACAATGGTCGCGGTATGGTCACTAAATCTACATGAGTTACTAGCTACCAGTATCTATATTAACAACAGCATGATTTATAAAGGGACTCACATGTGACATTCAGGGTGACAGAAGCCTCAAATGTGCTGTTTTCTTTGATGTGACAAGTGAAAGTGGCATCGTTGTCATCATGGATGACAGGTGAAACACACACACTGCTGCGGCCTTTCTTGTTCTCTTCTTTCAGAGTGACCGTGACGCCATTTCTGAGCCACACCAGCTCTTTTTCAGCATCATCAACGCCACAACTCAGAGACACAGTGGTCTCCAGCTCCACCTCTATAAGACCCTCACTGTTGGCTGCTGGGTCAGCCACGATATTGAAACCTCAGGGAAGGAAAGGAAATAGAAACAGTTGATTGAAACAGTAGAAACTTAGTCTGCGCAAAGTGGTGAGAAAACAAGTGTTATGTCTTTTGGAATAATTTAGCTTAAAGAGGAAAGTCAGTTACATTCTTGGTGAGCTAACCAGACACACTTACTGAACACGTGGGTTGCACAGCACAGGAGCAGATGTAAGAGTGAGGTTCTGAGTATTAACTTCATTGTTTACTTCTTTAAAAGAACCTGGAAGTAAGAGAAAGATCATGATCATGATCACTTACATGGAGTCGATTTAAACTTGTCATTGAGTCTAAATTCACCACAACATCAGTACTTTTCAACAGAAAAACAAATATGAAGCCGTAGATTCTGCTTTGGTGCAGACAAACTGCAGACTTTTTCAAATAACTTCCTTAATCGTCCTAGGCCACCAAACATCTGTGACTCCCAGCAGAGTCCCCAGAACAGCAATACTATTTTTACTTTACGCATTAGTGTTTTTACCCTCAGTGCAAATTCCAGTCAAATGTGATCAGACTGCACACCAGAGGAGAAGACTAAGAAAATATTAAACAGGCTTGTTAAAGAATACGTGACCAGAGGTAAAACACAAAGACAAACATCCTATTCCTTTTCTGTGTTTTGAATATTCAATGTGTATGACAAATGTGTCAACATACATGATTGTTTCTAAGTATTATTTTAGGAGTCTAAAGTCAGCAAAGTATAATAAATCTGCAGTGAGGAAGGTTTTTGGTAGAGCAGATCTGAGATTATTTACAGGCGTGTAAATGTTACCCTCGGGCATTTTGGTACTCATCTACTCAAACTGGTTTGTAGCCACAATGTTGTGTTCAAGAGACGAAAGCAGCTTGTGGAGACATTATTTTTTCTCTGGTGTTTGTGTTTTACAAGATTTTGAAAGCAATTTTAGAAAAAACCTGTGAAATACAAAATTCTTCCTTTGGATAAAAGTGTTGTATAAAGTAAAAATAATTACAGCTCTTCCTGTGAAATAAACTATACATATATAACACAATAAGTGTACTTTATTAACATTACGGTAGCTCATACAGTTTTGCAGTCAGACAGATTTGCATTCTGAAACGATGATGATGATGAAGAAGAAGAACTTACCTGTCAATGATTATTTCTTATTTCTTGTCTGTGTTTTCCTGTTGGCGTTCCCGCTGTGGTGTGAGGATGAGACTGGCTGTGTGAGTCTTCAGTAGCTCTTATATGCTTCACAGGATACTTTCATAACTTCTCTCTTGATTTTAACTGGCTTTTTATCACATATTGTTTTTACCTTGTCCTGCCAATAATCTTTCACTCCTCCCACTGCTTACTTTTTTTTCTTTTCTTTTATTGTTGCGCACCTATAATGTGCAAACACAAGGAAACTTTTTTATGGGCTATAGTCGTTAAAATGGCCCTAAAACTTCTTGGGCGTGTACATAAAGATTAAAATACAAATTTTACGAGTTTTTTTTCTCGTATTTACTTTTAGTAGCTTTTATATGTTCCTGCCAAAACCCTTTTAATGGACTTTTAAAGCCTATAATTGTAAATCCAATCTAAAAAATACAAAAATGTATGGAGCTCATCTTGTATGATTTGTTTCATTACATTATTACATAAAATGCTCATCATTGTATCCTGTAATGTATTTACAAGGGGACAAACTTCAAGCTGTTTTGATGTTTTGTGAAGAAAAAGACATGAATGTGTCAATAGAGTTTGGAGAAATATTTCCTTGTGGACTCCCTTGTTCCTGTTTTCCATTAACGTTAGAGGACTGACTGTAACCACAGACCAGTGCAGTGGTAGGATTTATAGTAATATATAGTTCATGCAACTACAAGTAAAACAAAAAGACAAATAAAAAAACATAAACCTACTAAATCCCCAAAGTACCTATAATAATATTCAACAATATTAATTCATCCTAAGACAAAGACCTATTATTCTGTAACTTCCTAATGATTCCAAAAATTCTAGTTAATAAAATCTTGATTACTTATTCCATTCAAAGATGAAAAATAGGTTTTGGTTAATGTTTGTTAATAATCAGAAACACGAATACAGAAAAAAAAAAAGCAAACTACGAGGTAGTTCTAAGCTATTAAAAACTAAATGTAGAAAGGAAAAAGTAAATACCAGAACCAAAAGACAACACTAGAAATGGATCATACAAGAAAAAAACTGCTCTTCCCCAATGTTACTTTGTTTTCATGTTACTTATTTGATATTTTCTTTTTTATTATTATAAATTATAGCATACTAGTTGGTAGAACAGTTTTGACTGAAGCCAATTTAGACACTTTTTACTATATGATTGGATTGAAATCTCAATGTTCATGCCTCACCATCTTACAAACCTAAAGGGATTTTTATATCATATAAATAAGGCATGTTTAAGTGAAACATTAACTAGTTTTGTTTATATGTAAGAAACTGAGCTGACCACAGCAGCAATAATTGTTGTTGATGTCAAGCTCCTTTTAAATTAAACACTGCGAAATAAAACTTCATATATTAAACCAACATCTTAGTTTAAAGGGGCAAGAACACTGGGCAAGATGTTGATTCTGGAGCTATAGTGACCTTTATGTCAGTTTTGTCATAGGTTTTATGTCAGTGACAATGATTAAACTCAGTCTATAATGGAATGACAATATGTTTTACAATGTTTATATTTGTTGTAAGGTTTAGTTAACAGCATTTCCTTTTGAGATAATTTGAGAAAACTAATTTCCCGAAAGAAACCATGCTATATCTATGTCTATCCCAGCCGACTTAGGGTGAAGGCAGGGGACACCCTGGACAGGTGGCCAGTCTATCACAGAGCTATACTTAGAGACAGACAACCAAGCACACTCACATTCACACCTACAGACAATTGTAGAACCACCAAATAACCTCAACATGTTTTTGGACTGTGTGGGAGGAAGCCAGAGAACCCATGCAGCACGGGGAGAACACGCAAATTCCACGCAGAAAGATGCCACGCGTCCTTACTGGGACATGAACTGGGGATCTTCTTGCTGCGAGGTGACGGTGCTAACCATCGAGCCACCTTGCAGCCCCCATACTATATCAATACATGTATAAATAATTTTGTAACTAAAGTTTTGTCAGAGTATGAACGATTGCCCATCTGATAGTGTTGCTATACAGGAGGAGCTGAGGGTGACAAATGAATCAGTGTCAGGTTTAAAACACCAGCAAGCGGGGCAAATATGAAGGAGGAACTCAGGGTTCTGGATGCTCTTTTGCATATGTGTACATGTTTGCATAAGTCATTCCTTTTTTCCCCGCTAGAGAGAAGCATAGGTCAACTGAAGTAAAGTTTTCAGATTAGTTATTCGTTAACTGCAGTGTGTTGTTCTGCACATGTACTGTTTTATAATAACGGAAGACTGACAGCAGATATCCCACCTAGTTATGCTGTTAATGCTCTTATATCAGAATTCGATTTCCTTCTGTCCTCTCTCAACCTGAGCTCACACTGAAAGCTTAATAAAACTCAAGGCCTGTGTCTGCAAATCCTGTTTTCATTCTTTGACGGCATCCTAAATCCTTCATGTGATTTTAACCGAGCGTATTCTGTACAGTGTACAGTGCCACGTGAGGCATGGCTCCTACAAAAATGTCAATCTTTTTTTCTCATGTGTTTTTTTTTCAAATGCGTTATAAGCCCGAGAGTTGTTCTGTTTTTTGTTTGTTTTTTTTATTATCACCGAATGCTCAGTCTATACTAGGCTGTAATATCCACTCTTAAAGACAGCGTGCGCAGTTTCAGTAAAGATCAAAGGTTGGCAGCAATTGCGTATTGGTGTACTCTTAGAAGAACGTGCGTTTTTGTTATATTGCACAACTGACTAGCTGGTAACCTTTATAGCCTGCTGTACACACACACACACACACACCTATAGCCTCTTCAACAGCAATGTGTAAGCCAATTGCTGCACTTGTGACTCCTCTCATAGTGAAGGTTGAGATCTGTTTGATCGCTTGTACTTTGTCACAGAAATTGATTGAAGCTAAACCTGACTCTTGCTGCTATAACGAGTGCTAAATATCCACACGTAACACACTTACAGCTTGTTTCAAATCAGCCCTGTTGCTCTGTCCAGGTCATTTATTAACATATATTTTATAGTTACCTGCAGATGCTTGGGGAAAAAATAATGTTTAGGTTCTAGAGCCATGTTAGATAAAAAAAAGGATGAGGCCATGCTTGTGTGCTTGTGTGTTTGGTTATTCGACAACTAAATAAAGAGAGCGACTCCAGGGGTGGTCAGTGTTCAAAGTACAATCAGCAGCAGATAAGATCAGGGGCTAATACATACACAACATACACTTCATGGCTGCCCTGCAAGCAATTGATCAAAGCCTGCAGAGTTTTTGCTGTCAGAGCTCCTTGTACACACCGTGCAAACAGGCATTCCTCATCAGATTACCACTGAGCCCTGCAAGACTGCTCACATAAACCCACAAACCTAAATATGTAACAAAACATGTCCACAAAGCATTTGCTTGCACAGATATGCAAACACAATGTTTTTCCTCCAAGATGCATTTATCAGCGCTACTTTGAACCTTTTTATCAAAAAAGACTTTTGTTGTTTCCCACTCCCTCTTCTCTGCCTTTATGGTCTCACCGCCCCATTCTTCGAAACCTCACTATTTAATTAATAACTTCGAAGGAGTGCATGTGTTGTACTTCTAAGCCCGGGTAGGTCGACTGCCCCTCTTACCCTTGCACTCTCTTTCCTCCCCCCTTCCCTCCCCCTCTTGCTTGCTCCCTCCCTCCCTCCAGTGTTATGTAGCTTTTCTCCCTTCTCTCTCCCTTCTGTCTTCTATTTCTGTGTTTGAATGGAGAAGCTGGGTTCCCCAGGACCTGCACACCCCTTGCAGGGTGAAGGGCCCGTTGCTGGGGTTTCTGTTGCCAAGACGGCAGGGGTTGTGGGAGATGAGGAGGCGACGCTGCCCAGCTCAAAACTGTTTCGGTGTGCATGTGTGAGGCGTTGGCTACCACTGGTCTACAGAGAAGAACTTCACGAAGTCTTACGACTCACAGGCCCACTGGTGAGTAGGGTAAAGTTGAAGTGTTAGTAAGGAGGGGCAGTCGCATGTTGTTCACAAAGTGCCGTGATTGCAGTACGTTTAGTTACTGTAAACCTGTGCTGCAAAATTACTGTTTAACATCCAGTGCCACATAATGCAATCTAACAGTGCAATCAGTTACCACCTCTGAAGTATTTTTGTGCAGCGTGTAGACTTCACGTGGATAAGAACTGGTGTCAATACTTGCTGAGTGACAGTGCAAACTAGCCTGTGCCAAGTGATTTCACAATATACTTTTCTGAGTACTGATACGATGCTTGAACACAGTTGACAACAATTTGCTGCATTAATTTCACCTGATCAGTGATGGGCTGTGTGCGAAGTAGTTACATCTTTGTGTTTATTTGTACAGGTGCTGTCTCGCATTCTGAGCTTTCTCCAGCAGTTTGTCATCAGCATATTCTGTGGTCACATTGGCAATGCAGAACTGGCTGGATATGCGTTGGCTGTTGCGGTATGATCTATATTTCTTTCAAGTATATATTATGTATTTTAGCCGCTGTAACTGAAGTAGTGCAACTAATATTATTTCACTTTTTAGTAACTCTAATACTGCTGCGCCTACTGCTGTTACTATAACACTACTTTTCTCTACTACTCAGAATAAGAATTAAATAAGTATCTTGTGCATGTTTGGAGCATCAGACTGCTTAAGAAAGACCCTTGTTTCTACCAGAAAGCATTTACAAGATGGTTTCATAAACCCTGCCCTCCTGTGTGGTCATGAGACAGTGTTAGATATTGAAATGTACGTGCGTATCAGATCTGGATTGAGTATGTTTGCCCTATAATAAAGGCTTAGCAAGTTCTTTGCTAACTTGTTAGCAAACGCTTGTCACTTCTTTTTTCATATCCTGCAAACAAAGCAACATGCAGATCCACTGGACCTTTTTAAATTTCAGCTTTCACTTAAAGACTGAGGTCTCTTTTGCAAGACCTGAGATCAGAAGTAGAATCGTGATGAGATGAGAGTGTAACATAGTCAAACATTTTTGATGCACAAAGACAACACTAGCCTGAATTTAGTTCCCCATTTTGCCTCACTTTGGCTTGCTATATGTTCGACGTCTTTCTTCGGACAGTCATAAACATGAAGTGTGCAGTTCTGGAGAAAGACTGTTTATATTTAGTTAGCTTGCATCTCTCTTGTTCATATGTCCCACCTTCCTTCCTGCTCTCCTATCCTGTGCACGAGCTTGAGCATAAAAAGGATAGTTGCATAGATTGGTCTGAGCCACTTTTTCTTCGTTTCCTGGTGACAGAGCAAGGCTTCTGTATGGGATTAACACTGGATTATTTCTGCAGTGCACACGCGAAACAGACAGCCAGCAAACTATCGGAAAATATTTGCAGAATTTGGTACAGTGACCAGTGCTTTTACATCTATAAGGTCCTGAGTTTGAACAATGACTGGAGCCTTTCTATGCAGACTTGTTCTTCCTGTGCCTGCCTACTGTTTTTTTCTTTTTCTCCGTATGTGTCCTCCTACAGTCCGAAGACATGTGTAGGTTAATTAATGACTTAGTTGACTGTTTTTAGACTTTGCTGCGAGTGTGTATGGCTGTCCGTCTCTTTGTGCAAATGTCAGATCCATGTTGATTTTCTGTGGCAGCAGTGTATTAACTCATCGTCTCCGAATACAGTAATTCAATCATACATATTAGTTATGGACATAAACAAAATATACATGAATAGAAGATTTTACACATTTAATAACTAAAGTCTAACTCATCAGCTTCTGTTCTTCACCTCTCAGACCCTTCACGTGACCACAATTGCACCAGGATATGGCCTTGCTGTGGCTTGTGACACACTCATTTCTCAGGTGAGCAAACCACATAACGTGTGCATTATTGTCATTGCATGTAATCCACCAAAAAGGCTTTCATTTTGAACCGGTGTACTCATTCGTTTGCATTTTCTAGACATATGGCGGGAAGAACTTGAAACGTGTGGGAGTAATTCTACAGCGGAGCTCACTGATCCTGCTGCTGTTTTGTGTGCCATGTTGGGGTCTTCTCATAAACTCTCAGAACTTACTGCTCGTCATGCACCAAGAGGATGAGGTGGCGAGGTAAATACTGTTGAAGACAAACTAGTGGGTTATTTAGGGAAAAATACACACATCTTTATCTTTAGTGACATGGCTGTTATGCTTGTCAGCAGAGATGGCGATATTATCTTATACTGTAAGTTCAGCTTTGTTTGTATATTTATCAGGGTATTGGATCAGCATTTGAGTTCAAGTATAGTTCCCCTACAGTTGTATATTAACAGTTTTAGATGCTTGGATATGTGAATCCACCATTTAATTTTTCTATTTACACTAGACAACAAAACAGAAATTTAATGTGAACACATACCTTTTATATCACATACATTGATGGGTGAATATAAGAACCGAAAGAGAATTAATGCCATTGTGTTTGCTCTACTAAATGAATATTACTCTGTTTGTGTCCCCTTTAGAATTGCCCAACTTTATGTGATGATGTATCTGCCAGCTATCCCAGTAAGTGCAATGAATTGAAAGACTCTCTAGAGCATGAGAATTACAGCGCGTTCTCATTTGTTCACAGCCAAAGTCCATACATTGTATATTAGTAAATTACATTTTGCGTCAGTAAAGCAATTAAGGAAAAGCTCTACAAGCTACATCTTTGCAATAATGGGGATAAAATCAGCTGCAGACTTTTTAATGGTTGTAGTCAAACAAAAGTTTATAAATGCTCAAAGCAAGACAAGCAACTCATCTCTGTTCATCATGTGGTGCCAATTACCTCCTTAATTTGACTGAGATAATCCAGTTAAATGACTGGTGGATAAGATTTATAGTTAGCAGAAATGAAATGCAGTATTCATAATAATATTTTCACTAGTGTATAATCACTTGTACCTACGAACTGCTGTGTTTTTATTAGCTTAGAATGAGCTCTTTATATCTACAGTGGGAGTCACTTCTCTTTCACAGAGCCCACCATGTTGGTCGGCCATGCTTCTACAATGGCCCAGAATGGACAAACCAAACACTGACAATAATCTTGTTCATAGAACATTTTGAAATGCACAAGCAGCATAGTTTTGATACACATAGTGGTATTGACAGGTGAATTACATACATCAGATGCTTGTTTGTGAATTCTGTATGCGATCCAGAATGTCTGTCACTTTTATTTTTATAAATTCTTCTTGTTCTTTGCTACAGGCCTTGTTCCTGCACCAGCTGCAGGTTTCCTACCTGCAAAACCAAGTAAGCTCATGAGTGGACACAAGTGTGCTTCTGCAGCACCGAAGATCTGTTCTTCCTTTACCTAAAATAAATTCAGGGAAAGGTGGCTCCAGAGGTGACAAAAAAAAGAAAAAATTCTCATGTCCCTTTGGTAAATAGTTTTCATATGACAAAAGATATCACGCTGAATCATGTCAACAGTTTTTCCAAGCTAGTGACTTTATGTGTTGGTTGGGTTTTCTGATGCATCTTACTGACTGTGATTATCATCTGGTGTTTCCTTTGGTGGCATTACTAGGTTCACATTTTTAGTGAAATGTAACACATCTGGTTAGATTTCAATGAAATTTGGCTCAGACATTTATGTCAGGATGAATTGCAGTGACTTTGCTCAGCTTTTTATCTCGTGCCACCAAAATTCTATATTTTTTTCACTACTATTGTTCAAGTAACTGCAAATATTCTGCATCAGTTGCACTTTGTCTTTAGGGCTGATTATATGCTAAAATGCAAAACTAAGATGGTGTACCTGCTAAACATCAAGCAGTGGCATTTGTGCCTACATTTACAGTGTCAGCAAACTGATAGCATGGCTGTAGCTTCTTAGCCTTGTTACCACTGGAGTATGACCTCAGTTTGTTTACAGGAAGCAAACAAAATCAATTACATTTTGGTTTGTCCTTATTGCAGATAACCTATATAAATAATGTTGTGATTTGAGCTCGACAGACTCAGATTGCTAATTATGGATTCCATGTCTTTTCTATGTGTCAGGGGATCATTCTGCCTCAGATGTACACAGCAGCAGTAGCAAACGTCCTTAACTTAGCATTCAACTACGTGTTAATCTTCAGCCTGGACCTGGGTGTTGTGTAAGTGTATCATGCTGCTTCTCCATACCCTTTCATGTTTGATGGACTTTGTATTCATACATATTGTATCAGGGTTTAAGCGGCTTAACAGCTAAAATATACAAGTTAAGCATCTACAGCATTAAAAGCAGAGCAACTTGCTTTCTCCTGTCCAAAGAGGAGAGGCTAATGTGCAGATGCATAGCCAGGAGTATGGAAAGCGGAGGACATTAGGTCAGAGCACGCCTTACGCATTTTATGTATTCATCTCAGAGAAACTTTTTTTTCCTTTTTTTCTTACAACTGAGTCAGCAGAGCCCTGGTGTTTATTATTTTAACGTCATTTAGGAGAGAGGGGGAGACTGCAGAGGACAGAGAAAGAGGAAAGAACACTGGAAGGACTTGATCTTGTTCCAGCTGGACAAACATTAGATACATCGGGCAGTCAACTTTAACCAACTAGGTGTTTACAGTTGGGCCCTGTTTCTCCCTCACTTTCCATATCAAACATGGACTCCTGCTAATTGTCAAGGGATATTATCAGACCCTTAGAAATCCAGTACGCTCAAACTGTTTCAATCCACACTTCCTCTGAATGTGGTCCTTGTCCATGTCTCTGCCTAGAGACAAGGTGGAACCACATTTATCGTTGACTGTTACTAGATATCCTTCCGTAAATATAAATGTAGATGTAAAGATGTTCTATGTGTGTTTGCAGTGGATCAGCAATTGCGAACAGCCTCTCTCAGATCACCATCTGCCTGCTGTTGTTTGGCTACATCAGGTGGAAGAAGCTCCATCGGCAGACATGGGGAGGTGAGTTCCACACACAAAAGGTAAAATCAAATACTGAATGACCAAATCTGCATTTTATTCCATCTGACACTTTTTGCAGGCTGTACCACTGATTCTCTACAGGAATGGGGCTCTTATATGAAGTTGGCTCTCCCCAGTGCATTAATGATCTGCTTTGAATGGTGGATCTGGGAAGTTGGAGGTTTTCTTGCTGGTCAGTGTCACACACAAACACAGTCATGTTTCCCTCACTTCAGAAGATACCTTGACTAACCCTGAAATCCAACCATACCCATAACTACTAATCCCTAAATCCCTAATCCTCACTCAAGTACATGCACTTGTTTAGGTCTTTCCGTCAGTGTTTCTCTAGTTTAGTGGGGATTGCATCAAAAGTCTCAAAATGTTGTGTAATTTTCCTATATAAAATGTGTTTGTATAGATTCTCAGTTATCTAGGTCAAGGTAATCCTAAATGCTTAAGCAGAAGGTAACTGCATTTGTTTTGGTTGCTGAGGATGTTTTACCTCAAATCAACAACATTCTAGTTCAGATATGTAGAAGTGCATCAAAATCAAAACCCAAGAAGTGGAAGCCTTCATGAACATATCAGCGAGAACACAAGAGAGCTGGACAAGACTCAGCAGTCCACCTTTATCTATACGACAAGGGGAAACTGCCTTGAGGGTAACAATGTTCACATTTTGGACAGAGGAGACAGATTGTTTGAGAGAGAAGTGAAGGAAGCCATCTATTTTAAACTGGAATAACCACCCCTAGCTAGTGGAGACGGACCACTGCACCACCTATCAGCCACATACAATGTGGTGCTGACATCTCTCATTAGACAGTTTCACCTCCATTCACATCTGAGTTTTGAGTGAGTAACAACCAGAAGGTTCCCTTAAGAAGTAAAGACCACCACTCAGTACTGAATAAACACTACTGGATGAGAGGTGAAATGCCTTCAAGAACCAAAAAGAAATTCAGTTGCCTTCTAATTAAGTACTTAATCATGCAATACACATAATGGCCTAAAATGTTGTTTTTTTTGCATCACATTCCACGGATTATACCATACTATTATATTGTACATACTTATTTCCACCTAGTATTTGCTCTGCGCAACTCAGTGAATGAATCATTGCTCTTTAAATGCCATTACAGTGTCTTTCTTACTTTTTACTTTGACAAGGGAATTGTTTGCAAAGGGATAAGTATAAGACATTAAGAAGACCTCCAAACTCTAAAGAACAAAACAACAACCCCCCCCCCCAAAAAAAAAAAATAAATAAAAAAAACAAACAAAAAAAACAAAAAACCAAAACCCATACGTCGGTTAAAGACGTAAACAATAGAGCTTCCTTTTTAGCCATAAATGTGAAGCTGCAGCTCCCCAATCCCCTGAAAAATGAGGTGTCACAGATCCAGGTCATTTGTCCAAAAAACATTCTGGTCTTGAATACAAATACTCTCCTGTAGGTTCATAACAAATGCAAAGGTTAAGAGAATAATCCAAGAGAGTGAGCTTTATTATTACATTTTTTGTCTCTGTATGTGTACAATGTCCTCAATGCATTGGTGTAAAATTCTTCATTGTGGCTTGCTCAGGTGGTAAGACAGTCTTTGTGAATGTCTGAGTCTGATCATGATGTCTTAATCTTTATCATATCAGGTGTACTTGGTGAGGAGGATCTTGCTGCCCAGCACATCATAGCGGAAGTAGGAGCCATATCATACATGGTATGACTTAGTTGTGTATTTACTAGAACTTTGAAATGCATCTTATTAGCAACAATAGTTCTGCTTTTTTGGAAATGTGCTTATTCATTAGAAGATAAGTACCAAATGTAAGTGACACCAAAACCAAATATGTGGTCCCTGCAGTTCCCTTTTGGTATCCATGCAGCTGCCTGTGTGCGTGTTGGGAATGCTCTTGGGGCCGGAGACACTGAGAGAGCCAAAGTGACCTGCAAAGTGGCTCTAATTATGGCAGGTAAATACAAACATACATATTATAGAAGTCGACCACTGAAAATTTTTGCTTCCTACTGATTATCATGTGTATTAATAGGACAGCTCTGATGAACAATTGTGAACAAAATTTTACGTATACGTGTAAAGACCATGTGTACCACGGCAGCCTTGGGTTTCCAATGACTTCTGTAACTCTTAATTTTCTGTGATGGAAAGATTGAAATGCATGTGTCTGTCACAAATAACAGTTATGCATTTTGGTTCTTACATAGATTTATGATAGATCTTCTTGAAATATGACAAAATCTGCTGGATCAAAAATATACATACAGCAATGCCAGGATTTGCTGAAATGTTCCTTGGCTACTTTCACCTCAACAAGGCGCTTTTGGTAGTTGTTCACAAGCTTCTGGCAAACTTCTTATTGTATCTTTGACTATACAGTTCAACTAAATTTGTTGGCTTTTTGAGACAGACTTGTTTCTTCAGCACAGGATGAAGACTTGATGGGGTTTAAATCAGGACTTTGTGGAAGCCAGGATAAAACCTTAATTCTAGTCTGAATTAGGCATTTCCTTACACCATTTTTGATGGGTGTTTGGGGTCATTGTATTGCTAAAACACCAAACTGCAGACCCAACCTTCTGGCTAATGATTTTAGGTTTTCCTAAAATATGTGGAGGTAATCCTCCTTCTTCATTATTCCATTAATTTTGTGTAAAGCACTCGTTTCACTGGCACCAAAACAGCCCCAGATTGTAATACCACCACCACCACCATGCTGGACTGTAGGCTTGATGCTCTTGGGGTTAAAGGCCTCACTTCCTCTCTTCCCAATATATTTCTTGTCACTGTGGTGAAATAGCTCAATTTTGTTTCATGTGACCACAGAACTTCCCTCCTAGTATTTGTGGCCAAGTCCTATGAGTGTATCAAATGGACCCTATTTAAATAGGCTCAGAGACATCAGCAACTGTAGTCAATTACAATCACTGACAAGAAGTTAAGAGGTCATGTCACTAACAAAATTTGATTGACACAACTTTTTTACATCACCAAAACTGATGATTCAAGTGGCTGTGTGTATGTTTTTGACCTATATTTGGTCATTGTTTTAAAGATCTTTAATACATGTATAAAATAAGCAAAATGCCAGATTGTCTTTTGCAACAAAGACACATGGGTTTCAGGCATTTCATCATAAAAATTAAGAGCTGTCGGAGTCGTTGGAAGATCAAAACTGCCACTATGACCTGCATAGTTTTTACAAGTGTATGTGGGAACAGTGTGACTTTTATTTCATTGACTACAACTTGTCAGGTATTGTGCCTCATGTAATGTCCTCGCTATAGGAAGTTTTGCTGTGCTCCAGAGTATTGTCATTGCAAGCACTAGGTCTGTAATGGGCTACATATTCACCTCAGATAGGTGAGTTTCTGACCAACGCACGTTCATTTCTGTGATATTCAAAAGCAACTCTGTTTTGATTGTTTTATTCTACTGTCTGCAGCACAATTGTGGAGATTGCATCAGGGGGCCTCACAGTCTACACCTTTGTACAATTCTTCGATGCACTTTTGGTACGTCACTACAGAAGAGGACAAACGTCTTTCCCTTGTTTTACACCAAACAATTGTGCTGAATAATACACCTGTTATTCAGTGTCTTTTTTTCTCTTCTTTTCTGTGTGTTGTTTCAGTGTGTCAGCACAGGGATTCTTATAGGGTCTGGGATGCAGAAATTTGCTGCCTGCATCAACTTGGTGAGCTACTACTGCATCGGCCTGCCAGTGGGAGTAGCTCTGATGTTTTTTGCCAACTTGAGGATATTAGGTAACTCTCTCATCCTGTTCTATGTATGTCTTTGCAAACACATTATAGATTAAATGTGTGGTGCCTTCATCACCCAGAATGCAACTAAACTGCTGACAGTTTAAGATTCAGGTGTGATATGTATCCTCAACCTTTGGCCCTGCAGCCTTTTTCGAAACTCCTCCAGACCTGGCAAAACAAACTGTGATGTGATAAATTGGTGAAATTCCCCCTTAAGTTGGGTTTTTAAATGCCTCATATTTACTTAACAGCACTTATAAAACCTATAACTTCAGGCAATCAGGCAACCCCATGTGTTATAGGACAGCTAAAGTAAACAGGCAAGTCTCAAAGGTGAGGGTAATTTGTGCTAATATGTTTTCTTTTGTTAATAAATTCAGTTGCCCACTTGCCCCAGATGCCATAGCAAAGATATTTCTTACTTTTCCGACAAACAGCACCTTAGAAATATGCCTCTGGGAGTTGAAAATAAAGTAGCGTGTCTATATTTAAATTGAGAGTCATTAGTTAAACCCACAAATCCCTGGTCCTGCTGTACCAGGCGTTCCTTAATTTCCTTCTCGACAGGCCACCATTTACCCCCTGCTGGAGTGGAGCTCTGTGCTGTCCACTCAAAGTCTGCATGTACTGATGAAAGCATACAAGCACACACATACACATGCACATACTAAATGTGCATCCTCTGTCTTGCATGCATCTGTGTTTCCTCTGGTGACCCACGAAGAAATCTGTGATAAGCAAATGTGTTTGGAAGATTGACTGATGCTTTTTAAAGTGGATTGAAATATTTGTAATTCGAATAGCTGCAGGGACTCTAAGGTATAGCTCAGGCAATATTGTAAGAAAGACTGATTCACAATGCAGACATGCAACATGTTTGGAATTCAGTGTGAGCATATCATCTCACATATCTAGGTTGTCCGTATCTTTTAATACAATATTACATATGCTGTTTGTTTTTCTTGATGACCAGTTTTATTTCTAGGGTTCATACATACATCCATTATCTATACACCACTTAATCCTCACTAGGGTTGCAGGGGGGGGGGGGTCACCAGTCTATCACAGGGCTACACTTAGAGACAGACAACCAAGCACACTCACATTCACACCTACGGACACAGAAAGATCCCCACTGCCCCCACTGGGATGTGGACTGGTGACCTTCTTGCTGCGAGGCAACAATGCTAACCAACTGTGCCACCTTGCAGCCCCTTATTTCTAGGGTGTATAAAGTAAATACACTGTTTATTTTTCTTTAACCTGTGTGTTTGAATTTTTGTCCCTCTTTTTAGGCTTTTGGTTGGGTATCATTGTGTGTTCCTCCATTCAGACGTGTTGCTTCATTGGTCTGATCTTTAAACTCAACTGGAAAAAAATCACACACAAGGTGGGATGCTCTTATGTTTCTTTAAAATCACAGAATTATTTGTGCTGTTCTTTCTTCCTCTTTTTTTCTCCCTGAAACCGGACCCTCTGATTCTTATCAGGGAAGATAAGGCCTCTGCTGCACACCAAGGCATCAAGCTGGCTTTCCAGCATAAACTGAATGTGGATGAGAGATAGATCTTGAAACATGAAACAGGACACGATTTATATATAAAATACAGTAAAAGCGTGAATTTAAGTAGCAAAATATGGAATTTCCATCACAATAACGTTGGTTGTTTTGTGAATCCTATCCTGGCTATTAAAAATGCATACCAATTATCTGTATGTGTCTCTTGAACTTTACTCAGGCTCAACAGCGAGTTGGGGTGAAAATAGCAGTGACACCAAAATGTTCTGCTGGTACATCATTGAATGAAGCGATGCTGCCGGTTGTCTCCGACTCCCCAGACACCGTAAGTAGATGTGCAAACTACATGGTGTAAAGTCTGCCAGGGTTTTCTCACTTTGTCTTGTCATATTGGAGTTCACCAATAACAACTGCATCTTTGCACCCTGAAGGCCCAGCTGAACAGCGATGGAACTTCTAAAACCAATGTCTACAGCCCTGTCAACACCCAGGATCAGGAGCGGAAAGTGGTTCATGAGGCTGAGGGCAACAATATTAGCACAGAAGGCGCTGAGAGGGATTCAGAGCAGAGCAAAAACACCAAACCTGAAAAGCTGCTCTCTACCAGTCAGCTGATCTTGCGTCGGGGATTCACCCTTTCGCTTGCAGTTCTTGCTTTGGTTGTAGGTATTGCTTTCCACATTGCTTTTCCACCCCCGGAGCCCAGAGCTCAAGGCTGGGCCAACTTCACCCAGAACTTCACCAGTGACTTCACCCCTACACCACTGATTTTACTAAACCAAAACGTCTGAGTTATCTCTGACCTCCTAATGTAGACTTTTTGTGGCTGTTCTCACAAACAGCCAATTTGTTCCTCGGGAGAGAAATATTTAATTCCTCTGAAGTTGTACACCTTCTCATAAACCTGGGCTATTTTTTATTTTATTTTTTAAACCAACCATTAGCATGGCCTAATGGTTTTATTTTTTGCCGAGAAACATGTCTCAGTGCTGCACTTTTCAGTAAATGCACAGAAAGCAGGATGAAATATCAAATAAGACTGAAACCGGTTGGATGAAGAAAGGTCTTGTTACAGAGATAGTGTTTTCCCGCAGATAGTTTGATTGTACAATGTATTCTTGACTTGATTTACATATTGCACTGCATTGCTTACTGACCCTAAATCATTCACTTTTAACTTTAACTTCAGGATTGACTGTAAATATCTGATGTAAAATTTACATTTGTGCATATAAATATGTAATATACAGTGTAACTGTATGGGCAGTTGGTACATCATTGCTGCATTGTCTTCCTGTAAAACTGTCACTCTGTCTTGTTATTCTTTAGGATAGAGGTGATTGATAAAGATAAGCTGCTTGTATTAATTTAATGTACTGTAGTAGTGCACTAATCAATAAAAATTACATTTAAAGTGTGTAATAATGAAATGATCACATATGGTGGATGACAAAAGTAAAAATATTTCATTATATAACATGTAATTCACTCTTACTATGATTCACATTATTGAGATCCACCTGCTAATTTCACAGCATCCAAGAGCAAAATGCTTGCATAATAAATGCTAAAACAGCCACTTTCACATGAGATAGGTTTGCCAAAGAAACAGACCATAAGAAGCACAAAACCCAGATTAAAATGTCATTAGAATCCCTATGAATAAATGTCACAGAGGTCTAGTGCTGGGACTACTGACACAACCACGGTTTTATTAAAATTCTGCGCCTACATACTGTAGTTCATATTATTTAGCGGTGGTAATGTTTAAAATAATGGCTTTTAGTACTGTATCTGCAAAGGCTCACAAATTGCATTTAAAGAAGGTGCAGCACAATGATTGGAGAAAGGCAGGCTGCTTGTTTAGTTGATATAGTAACTCAGGAATGTGGGTTGTTAAATAACATGAAAACTGAAACCTTAAAATTAATTAAACCATCTCATGATAGCAAAATGAATTAGCCACTATAGACCTGGTGTCACTGACCTTTATTACGGCAATCAATCCTGAATCAACAAAACTGTTACACAACATATGATGACATATGCCAGTACCAGCAGCAGTAGTGTATAGTATTTGACTCTAGATTACTTATTATAGATCATCCATGTCAACTTTTCAGACTGTAAAGCCCTCACATGTTAGTGTTTGTGCATATGCCAGTAGTTTGTGACTACGTTTCACTGCAATAATATATAATATATAATATTAATACCAACAGCCATGAAGCAACGGAGTCCCAGATATATTATGGTGGCACAACCAAGAAGTTCTTTAAGCTACTAACTTCTAATCTAAAGATACTGACAGCAAATCTTCACGCAGTCACTTGTCACTTGTTAATGATGCCACAGCATGTCACTGATTGCTGTCTCTGGAGGTGAGCGGGACAAGATTATGATCTCTGTGAGGAGCCTGTGGCAGTATCTCCGCTGATGAGCAAGACTGAAGCTCAGACGATGATGTAAGCGCCTATGAATCAAACCTGATTTACATGTTGAATAACGATAAATTAATATGCAAGTTTTTATGTGACTGTTCAGTCAACGTCAGTCTGTTGCAACTCCGGTGGCTTGTGGGAGCACCGGCTTCATAAAGGCCAGAGTGGAAGCTTTAAAGGAGACCTCGCTGACGTCAGAGCTCTATTGAAGTTAGCACTTACGGAAATGAATGAACCAAAATATGCAGTGGTTAAAAAAAAAAATCCCAAAAAACAAAAACCCTTGATGAGAGTCTGAGTGTCGCCTAAATTTAAGTATGACTGTACCATAAAAATGAAGCTTTCAGCTGATATGTGCTTCTGTAAGCAACTGAAAAAAAGAAGATGGATACTTACTTTTAGAATCTTAATCAAAAATATGTTAATTAAGGCTACATGAACAAAAATGCAATGGAGGTTTAATTCATCTGTGGAAACGTGTAGGTCACGTGCCATTCAGACACACACACACGTATATATACAGTACACACATGTAAGACAAGCTGTTATGGAACCAATGTGATCTCTTTTGCTACTCATTGATCCTAAGGCAGCATTTTGGATCAACTGTAGGTTAAGAACACTGGAGGCAGATTTGCCTACAGTTAGGATGCTCAGGTGACCATGAAACATCCCTTAGTCATGCTGTTATAAGCCTAGAGTGCTGTGAGACTTCCCATGATGCACTGAGCGCCTCTCCTCTGCTCCTCTGCTCGTCTCTCTCTGTTTCTTGCTCCATGCGTTTATATGCCACTATTACATGTCACTAACTTTGTCATCTCTCTCCTGTAGTTTGTGTAAGTTCAATAAGGAAGGTATGTTAAGCCATTCCGCTCTGCAAATACAGAGTATTCCTGCTGCTCTTTTTGTGCCCTACAGTGGCTTATATTAAAATTAGTGCTACATATAGATATATAAAAAAAAGCCATTATTGAATTGTTAATTGTTTCTACACTTTATATGCTTTCAGGCTGTGGTATCGCTCATTTCCCAAAATGCCAACCCGCTACTTTATTGCCTGTGTAGAAACACCTCATATTCGGATATTGCAGGAAATCATACACGATTAACTGCATGCCGTTAACCCGAGTGAATTCTTGATTTGTGAGCAGGTTTTAACTGCGAAGGCTGAGCTAGCTAGTTATCTGCTCCTGCAGAAGGGAACAGGTGGTTGATTTGTTCAGTTTGACATGTCTTCATCCAGCCAACATGTTGCAGCGTGAGCGTACAGACCTTTCATTATCATCAAATTTGGCAACACAGATCAAAGGAAAGAAAAATAAACCAAAGAAAAAGAGCAGCCGTTCTGTCTTTGATGATGAAAGCACACATCCACGGATGCGCTGTAGCCTAAATATAACATTTAATCATGCTATTTCTAATTGTGGCATCCATTCAGACTATATATTGTGAGAAAATAAATTTCTCCAGTGTCTTGATTGGACCCCATCTTACACATCATGTTTCTATATAAAGAAGACATGCCTGTATATTTTTTTCAGTTCAGCTTTTGATTGGTTGTCTAAATAAAATCCTGCTTTTTTTAAAATAGATTTTCCACATGCGACAAACTTCAAACGTGACTGGGTTTGACTATGAAATAGGCAACCGCTATCAGAAAATGTTCCGTAACTTTAAAAGACATTTCCTTATGTGGTAATTTCAGGAAATACAATTATCATCTAATTGACCTCCAACAAATGTGTTGGACTTTTATAATGTTCAGTAATTACTGGTCATTCTAATGCAGTGATTTTCACTCTTTGGTCATAAGAGCAGAAACTGGCTCCACGAAAGAATTTTTGATTATAAATGAGTTAAAATGAGGCATTTAAAAGCTGCTTCTTCTCTGTCGTCCTTGTGAGGGCAGACGTGGTTAAGAACAAGTCTTGGTTAATATCCTTCGGCTTTACGAGATGCGCTTTACAGTAACACATGAAGATGCACCTGTACTCTCAGAAGTATTTTTTTTATTTCATGCTGCACACACATACACGCAGTCTAATTATGGTGTCTCATCTAATTCGAGCAGCCTGACGAGCAGCTCACTGATGACGACTCCAGCGGCAAGGATGACGAACATGAGCAGCACAGAGAAGCCACGTCGTACCACCAGCTGCCTGACTGACAAAGCCTCGCCAGCTGAAGCCTGCTGACCTGATTCGAGCGCTTCCAGCTTTTCCTCCACTGGACTCAGAGAACTGGATCGACTAGTCTTCACATGGGCCTGTTCTTCATCAGAGTCCAGGGCTGTGAGAAACAATTTTAATGGAAGGTTAACCTTAGTTGCAAGAAAGATGACCAAATGTAGTTGTAGATAAAATCACTTCCGCTTACTGGAATGTTTCTTCTCTGTAACATGGACTCCTGCTCTTACCAGCGCCTATTTAGACAACAATTAAATCACGATTTTTGTAAAAGACACATAAGGTCGAGCTACAACGTTACAACCACATACGATTTGTATTTTGGAATTTGCACGTATAGGTGTGTTGTATTCCTCTTCTGACAGAGGATGTCACCTGTGGAGTCACTCACCTCCTCCTTGGCTTTGTCCCAGTTGAGTTTCCACAAAAAAACAACAAAAAACGTGGCTAGTACCAAACCACAAACTAGAAACCCCATCCAAAGCCCTGCAACCGAGATCGACAGTGTATAGTTTTAGTTTGAAAGGACATATGACAAAACTATCACTTACTGCATTTGTCTTGTTTCCATACTCACCTACAATGCCCATTTTTAGAGGAAACATCAAAGACACTCCAATGGGGAACCCAATGAAGTAATATCCCACCAAGTTACACACAGCACCAATCTTTTGCTTCCCTGCCCCCCTGACAATGCCTCCTGTTATACCCTGTGGAGGTCAAACAAAGAAAAATCTCACATACGTACCAACAAGTCAGCTTTATTTTGCTCATTGGGAGGACAGAGCAACTTTGTTTTGGAAAGTTCTCACCGTAATTGCCTCAGCAATATGGATGAAACTGTACATCTTTATAACATCTGCCACCCTTTGAATAATGTCTCTAAAAACAAGCAGATGTGAAAATGGAATTATAACAAAACTTGCAGTTATTTCATAACTGCATCTACCATGTGTAGGGTAGTAACTATGCAAAAAGTAAAAATCCAGTTTTCTTGCAGGCAAAGATCAATGTCCTCGGAAGTTAATACATGATGAATTATACACTGACACTATATGAGCTGCCAGTGAGAGGATCCGCATGTTCATCTCTGAGCTAAGAATACATAAACCTATGAATGTTACACAGGTGACAGGCTGTCCTTACTTCTCTGTGGTGAAAATGTAACCAATCACATCCTTAGTTACACCAAGACAGGCTCCAATGAAACACGCGGCAACAGCTGGATTGGGCATAAAAAGCATGTTTGAATAAAAAAACAAGGTGAATATATGAAAGCAAGTGTCAGATGATAGAGAAGACTCACTGTCCCATGAAGAGCATTACAAACAAAAACTGATCACAGAAGCATGCCTTTACTGGTACACTGTGGTGGAGATTTTTGAGCTTCATGTTTAATTCGTACTTGCACAGATCAGCGAGACCTTGCCGGACAGCTTGGCTTGCTCTGCGTTCCCAGCACCAAGAGCGTTTCCAACCCGAACACTCGCGGCAACAGAAAAGCCCATAGGAAACTGTGGAATAGGATGAAAACAATCAGTTTAAAGTAAGATTTCTGAAGTCTAAAATAATTCAGGTGCCCACACAAATCTGACTTTAGTCCACGTAACTGGAAAAGCTGTGTGAAAAATGTAAAGGAGTCACCATGTAAGCGATTGCAGCCAGTTCATAAACTATAGACTGAGCTCCCAACTCAGTTTCGCTGATGATGCCTGCCAGGAAGCCTGCAATCTCATACAGCCACCACTCCAGACAATGCATCAGCATGCTTGGGACAGCCAGGCGGAGGAAAGGACCCCATTCCTGCAGGCAGTCTCTTGACCAACCTCGGAGATAATAGGAAGGATGACAGATTGATTGGAACGTATTTGTACCCATTAAGATGACACATAGCCACGTTACTGTCGTTTCACTGAAGAACTGTGAGACTTTTTAGTGTCTGCAAGGCAGAACTGTCATGCATTAGTGAGAGGTCAGTGTTTGATGACAGACAAAACAAGACTAAATACTGATATTCATACTGTATATAATGCACTTTACTGCCGCTGTTGCACTTCTAGTTAGATGGTGACACTTTATCATACAGATGTGTCATGTTTTATTCCCTTTCTAGGAAATTTTCTAGAATAAATGCAATTTGGGTGCAATCTGATGTGCACCACCTGAAAAGGACAAAGAAATTATAGACACAACAGTGTTCAAGTAGTACACAGCAATTAATTTGTTTTGTCCTAATCTAAAAATGTGAAATGTATCGACAACCAAATGTGCAATTCAACATGTATGAAAATTAAAAATAAACATAAATTATCAATATACACTAAGTTGTTTATCTCAAGCTCAAACCAATGCAGTCTAACGCACACAAACTGTTCATCCATCCATCAGCTATACCCGCTTTGTCCTGCAGAGGGTCACGTTGGGCTGGAGCCTTTCCCAGCGTATGGTGTATGAGAGGCATTGTACACCCTGGATAGTCCACCACAGGACCACAAATTACATCCTCCACACTGATCATAATCACAGTTCATATCTAAAACAGTTAACGCAAAGCTGAGCATTGCGGCTGTTGCAGGACTGCTGTATTAGAGCGCAATGTTTTAGCTGAATGTACCTCAAAAACTGGCAACTTTTATGGGGCATCTATTTTTCACAGGCCAGTAATCCCACAAAACTTCATCTAAACTGACTACAATAACAATCTCAGAACTTTATACCCCCTGATAATTAGCATAAATAAACTTTTTTACTGAAACCATTATCTCTACGCCAAATTTAATTCCCTAAACTTACCGTCCCATGTGGCTTTGTGCAGCCCTCTGAGGCAGATGTAGCCAAACAAGAACACAGCCAAACAATACTGTGAGATGGCATTGGCAGCTGCAGACCCCCTTCAGTGACAACAACAACAAAGGTATCAAAGCAAAGCCTTTAGTCAGTGCCAGTCAATCATTAAAACAATTAAAGAATGATAATACAGTGGGTGAATTAACTATGAGAATGAAAGACGTGTGTACTCACGTGACCCCCAGATCCAGAACGTTGAGGAAGACGTAATTGATCAGTGCATTTAGAACATTCCCCACAGCGCCACTTATCACCTGTGGCCACATGATGCCCTGCGAGAGAACACGCAACACCTGCTCTTTACTTACTTTCCCAAAGCACATTTTTCTTCTCGATGAAGTTATTTTGTTTCACATCGGTAGTGTCGGCAGTCAATAAATGCACCTGATTCTGAAGATACCTCCCCTGCAGCTGGTACATGAAGACAGCCTGCAGAATGCAACACATTGAATGGGGTTAATTACATCGATAATGCAGCACAACAACTATTTAATACAGTGTATGTGGATGGAGATACAAAGGATATTTCTGAAAAACCATGAAGGCAGCTGAACTTACTGGCAGAGCCGGCATAAAGATCTTCACATACAGCTGGGAGAGTCTTTATGGCAGACAGAAAAGGGAAAGGCAAAACTGAATAACCTGACGCATGAGTAACAAGTGTACATATATATATATATAGCAATGATGTCAGTTTATGCTATTGTATGAGTATAATACAGTGATTTAGTCAACCTAATGAAAAGGGTTCACCTGGCGACCTCGGCGCTCTGCTTGATAACCAGCAGAATGGGCTGAGTGTTAATAAGGACAGCCCAGCAAGGGAAACAGGCTAAGAGCAGAATCAAAACTCCCCTTTGTGCTATCACTCCTACGCGCTTTAGGTTACCACTCCCATAAATCTGCAATCAAAGGGTCAGAAAAACAGGAAAATAAACTTAAATTTGCTCATGTGTAAGAAAAAGGTCATAACTGATACACAGAGACAAATCTGAAAGAGCGCTGCTCAGGACTGACCTGCTTATGTAAGTAAAATAAATTGAATACCTGAGATATGAGAGTATCACATGCTGATGCCAAACCGCAGCCGATGGAAATGCCTGTGACATTTATTACCTATATTGAAATAAAATGATAGTAAATGACAGCCGTGAAAGAAGAGGTTCACACTCAAGAAGATGAATGTATGCGTATTTAAAAGCAAAGGCAGCTATCATTGGAAGCTAAAATTCCAAAATAAAAAGTCTAAGTGTGAGATCTCTCACCGCTATTGCTAATGCCACCCCTGCCAGCTCTGTTTTCCCCAGGTGACCGCAGAACACCATGCTGACGAAGCCGATCAGGAAGCTCATCAGCTGTGAAATGAGCTGAAAAACAAAATCAAGCTCCTTCGTTTTCAGAACTACAAAAGACATAAATGAACTTCACCAAACATGAATGAAATATTAAAACTCCAAATGCAACACATAAAGTAGCTAATTGAGTTATTATTCATTTAAAGAAACGGTTCTGAGAGGCCCGAGGTAAGGAAAAGTTCTTATTTGCACTGGCAGCTGACATGTGTCGTGCTTTGGTTTTGCTGCGGCTCCTTTGTATTTCTAAATGTCTTTTACTACTTCTCTTTTCTTCTTTAGAAAATAGTTCTTGTGATTGCTGGTGTAGGTTTTTGACGGGTTTTTGGCATCAAAAGGTTTGCACAAAGGGAAACTAAATGCCCTCATCTATCAAGTTTTGGGTTTGTGCAATGAATAGCACTCAATGAAAAGTGGATACATGTTGGGTTGCTACTTTTTTTTTTTCATCTCACAAAGTTATAATTTTCTGTTGAGGAAGCACTTACAAATGCACCTTATTTCATGTGGAATTTTATTTTTTAAATGTTTGAAAAGTAGCTTTGATTTAACATTTGAAATGGATATCAAGAGAGTTAGGGTTGAGGTTTAATTTGGATTCACTGACTTAATGCAGATATTGTTTACATTAGTGTGTAACTTCAAACTTCACATCTCTCCAACACAACCAACAAGTCACACTGTATTTTTTGACATGTAAACTAATGATGTCTTTAAACCATTTATTTGGGTCAGTGAAAGGGTGTCATTTATTTCAGTTAAAGTGTTCTGTATTGTGGCCACACTTTTATCACTATCAGGCAACTATTTCCCAAAGGTTTAAAGCTATTAACCTGTTAATTACACTTATGATTAAGCAGGTGGCAAATTAAAAAATAATTACTGATCCCTCACAATCCTTGTGTTAAAGTAACATTGCAAACTACTAAGTATACAGTCATAATTAAACAGCTTTTCCTGTATGCCGTTCTCAGTATCGCTGCAGTAACTTGGTATCTTTACCTTTAAAAATGTTCCCACTGGTGGAATAACACTGTTTCAGCTGTTGTATCTAAACACAATCTTACCACGGGTCCCGCCAGTTTTAAAAACTGGACTGCTTCACTCTTGTATTCCACAGGTAGCCAGAGCTTGATGCGTTTCAGGCAGGATCCGCAGCATGAGTCAACACTGCGAGCAGCCGGAGAAGGTGATTCATCTGTTTCGGACTGTCCATTTACTCCTCTACATGTGTTTTTTGTGGCTAAATCATCCATACCAAAATGAGATTTGGCAGAAAACAGAAGAGAAGAAAATGATGTTCGTACAGTACAATCGTCCGTGTCCCTTCAGACACAGAGGAGAAGGCAAGGGGTAATCAATAACCAATTACCAGGGTAATAATCAATAACCGAGGCAATGCCTGCCCACCTTGCTCCCTGTCTATGAGAGTGGACATGTATTGTATGCAGCTGCACTGCCACAAGACATATATCTCCACCCCTGAGCCACCAACAAGCTGTACATTCCTCTAGGATATGCTGCTAAAAATGAAACTAGTCAATGATCACTCATCTTCACTGTTTCACTAAAATTCCAGAGAATGAAATGTGATTTGGTCAAAGTTTGAAGACACACGTCTGTAGTTAAACACACTGGATGAATAACAGAGCCATTCTGTTTTTAAAAGGGCATATGCAGGAGGTGGAAGTCACTACGATAGGGAGGAAGAAGTCTAATCTCCAAACGTCTTCAAAGTATGTCCTGCTGCTCAAACGTCTTACCACAGTAAAAGACTTAAACAGTGCAGGTAAATGACACATTATCGTTGCTACTAGATATGTAATGAGGGATTAAAAAGATACCGTCAGTGGTCACAGAGGCTTAGGCTGCTCTGGAGTCTGTGGATTGTGGCTCTTTTATTTTTTTTTTACTGCATATCATGTAGCCATTTTGTTTTAGTCATTCCCAAAGGGCTGAATGATTTTGACATTTTCATTACATTCAGTCATTTGACCCACTGTAAAAACACAACATATCGACTAGAACTCTTTTATGTAAAGAAGTAACACAGGATGAATTAACAGCCATTGATGGCATTTCTATGAGCTGACACAAGCAAGACATAAACACAATTAACTCCCCTTTAAATCTGCAATTATGAGCTTCTTGTACCCTAAATGGTTATCGATTATGAAATTTGCCTGCATGTACATAGACAGTCAATAATTATTTGAGTGGGAAACGGAAGAATGGTTAAATATGTTAATGTAATCATGTGAACACTAAATGTAGCATCTTTGATTGCTGTATTTCATGTGGACCACGAGGTCACTGTAGGCGCGGCGTGATAATATGTATGAGAAACAACACATTTAAATACAAACTAAGAGATGAAGAAGGGAAATGTTTGAACATTCCTGTCACCAGTACAAACACTGTCTGCTGAAATCCAACAAACTCATTTGATACCTGCAGAGATACAAAAGAGATGAGGTTGTGTTTCTCGCTCAGAGACAGACTTGTTTATTTTTCCCTGAGGTAAATCACCGAGTCTGTCTCAGCAAAGCAACACACACACACTTGTATCCTGTCAACGCATCATGTACTATGTAATGTTCCTCCTGCCACAGTAACACCTCTCAGCGAGGCGTTACTCTCTCTGGTTGCGGCTGTGAGAACCTCCCATTGGGTGGTGCTGTTTTGCTCCTGTTGAAATCCAACCGCTCAAAAAAAATTTCTGGCACACCAGGTTGGAGAAACATTTGTTTCTCCTTCAGCTGATTTAAATCATTAAACACAGTCAAGGAGCCTGGTAACATACCGTCAAACATATTGTCAAACACTTAATTTTTGCAGTTTCGACTGTTTCTTTTCCTCGGGGGCCCAAAGGAGAAGAGTAGAACATTAAAAAAAAAAAAAAGGAAGGGAAATTAGCGGAGGCCAACGGGAGAGGAAGGGGGTGACACCTAATGTAGGCTCTCATTCATTTTCCTGGTTCAGTGATGCAGCAAGGCCCAACGGGTCCACCCACCCACCAAATTGTATTCCTCCGTCTCCCCCCGTCCCAACCACACGCACAGAATCACACACACGTAAATATGATCCACCAACCAGCGCGGCCGGCGTCCGCCGTGACGTCACACTGCAGTTCTTCTCGGGCTCCACTGGATGACAGTGGCAAGTCACCGCTTCCACGCGATGAGCCGTCATTCTTAATGGCGACTGCTCAAAGTGTGTGGACGTGAGTGCATTTGTGTACGTGTTTATGTGTGTGTGCGTTTGGGTGGGGTTCGCGCGCCGGATGGGTAGCGATGGGGTATTGAGGAGGTGGAGAGGGTTTATTGGAGGGGGGTAGGTGGGTTGATGGTAGGTGTAGGAGGCGGGAGGTGAGGGGGTGGCGGTGGTGGTGGGGAGGAGGAGGGTGGTGGGCAGTAAAAATCGCAAATGAGAGGAAATTGTTTTGAGTCACAGCAGATTTGGTGGAGTGAGATAAGGGCTGATGACGGTGGTGGTGGTGTGATTAGGATTAGGGTGCCGGTGGAGGGGGTGTAGGGGGTTTGGAGAGAGTCGAAGGTGGCGGCGGCGGCGGCGGCGGCGGTGGTGGGGCGAGTGTGTGCACGGAGGAAGGTTTTGGGAGGGGTGAGAGTATTTGCACGCACAGTGTGTGTGTTGGGGTTTATCTGTGTGTGTGTAGGTTGTAAATTTTTCTGTTTTCCACCCCCCCTCTGAGTATGAGAGAGGGGAATTGAGGAAAAGATGAGGAGATGGGTGGTTTAGATAATGGCGGCCACAGAGAACGGACGAGGGCAGAGGGTGTCACGCAGAAAGATAGAGTGCGATGGAACAAGAAAGAGTCGATGAGACAAAAGAAGTGAACATTTGATAGAGAGGCGAAGAAGAGAGACAGAGTGCAGAGGGTACACCGGTGTGGGGGGGGAGGAGGGAGGTGTGCAGGCCGTGGATGAGAGGAGAGACATTGAAAGAGTGCCAGAGTGATTTTTGACGTGTCTCTCTCCTCTCTGTCGTCCCCCCACCACCACCACCACCTCCCCACCTCCGCCCCTCTTTGTTGGTTATGTTGTGGGTAGCTTTGCTGGTGAGAGCTTTAGGGGTTTTGGAGTGAACAATGACGCAGAGGGACCCGCTGCGTCTGCTCCAGCTGATAATGATGATGCCCAAAAACGATAACAATAATAAGTAGCTTCTCGTGGAAACCTAAAACCGCTGGCACGTGACGCTATACGTCACAGACTATCACACACGACACAGTGGACACACAGACATGGCTATCTCACGTTGGCAGTGTGTGTGAGGGTGGTCAGAGGGAGCGAGAGGGAGAGAGAGCGAGACACAAAGAGAGACAGAGGTGGAAACAGAAGGGAAAAAAAAGGGGAGCGGGGATGAAAACGGATTACGCTCCGAGTCCGTCACCTGCATATACTTGACATTCGCATACGGGACGAAAGTGTGCGAGCTGAAAGTGAAAAACTAAATGAATGCATTTATAGCTGCCCCTATTGTATACAGGCAATCTTGTGTAATTTTGCTTTTATCAGTACAGACAGAAAAAAAAATAAATAAATCAAAGCAGCCACTCAGAGAAAAGCCGAACCCTACTGAGAAGCATTATTTTGAAATGTGGTAAAAACCTGAATGAGATGGTGGGAGGTGTGCGGTTTGTCTAACATATTTTTGACCACATTTTTCAGTTTAAATCTACACAATGTCAAGCGCTTCATTTGAATTTTAGACTTTGTCAAAAGGAACCAGTAATTGAAGCGTGGACTCATCTCACGATACAGATGAAAAGTAATTCAGCCATGACTAAAGCAGAAGAAAATTTGCTGTCTGCTCTTTTGATGATGTATGAGCCATTGAATTTCTTTTGGTGAGTCATATAGAAATTACTTGAAATAGTCATAGCGATGCTGCGCTCACATTGTAAAGTAGGTGCTATAAATATGGTTTGATGCTTTGGGAATTTTAACTTCAGCCCGCTTTGTGAGGAACGGAGACAGCAGAGGAATGGTATTCTTCTTCAAAAAACAAATTACAGTCGTGGCATGTAACTGTCGAATCTCTCAGGTAATTAGGTTAGACTATGCCTTAATCAATTCCTTGTCTGACCTGCTAAAACAGGCATCTCGGGAGCACATTGTAATTCCACTGTTGATTTAAAAGTGCTGTCCTAATGCAATGGACGAGCTTTCTGAAATGCCACCAACCCTGATTTGTCTTCAATGAGTCATCCAGCCTCTAAAACAATGCGACACCGTGCCGCCCGGTCCCTGGTGACACACTGTCCTTTCCATAGCACCCTTGATGAAGCTGCGGGTTTGTTCGTGGGGGTAAACACAAACAGACAGCACCAAAGGGTGTCTCACAGACTGCTCACATGGGCAAGGACAAGAGGTTAGGAGAGGGGGGGGGAGAAAAAACCTGCAAAAGATCAGAGTGAAGCAGGTTTTTGAGGACACACTGTATGAGTCAGTTGAAACCCTCCCATTAAGCTCGCATATGACTGCGTGTCTTTGTTGGGTGTGCGATGGGGTCGGAGGGCTGTATTATCGATGACAAATGCATGGTTGGAAGTGATGCTATGCTTTGTTGACTCATAGGCTGAAGAGGCTCATTGACTGTGGCAGCTGGTTGACCTTGGAGGGAAAGCAACCTGTTTCTCTCACTTTCGGTTTTACCCTTTGGAGCTTTTTTTTTTCTTTTTTTCCCCCCATGTTGTCTCGTCTGAGGAAGTGAAGCGGGAGATGTAGGTTCTGACAAGAGTGTCAGAGAAGCAGGGAGGCACCTGGCCTCACCTTCAGCGCTTCACGTCTCTCTCAGCTCTTTAAATCGGATCCTGACGCACAGTGATATGCTGCCGGTGTAACTATGCAATATCTTGTTTGGGAAATAGACTGAAAACAAAGTTGTTGAAGCCTCATGACACACTACAGCGATTTCTGATT
Source organism: Stegastes partitus (assembly GCF_000690725.1). NCBI lineage: Eukaryota > Metazoa > Chordata > Actinopteri > Pomacentridae > Stegastes > Stegastes partitus. The sequence continues at coordinate 192,986 of NW_007578545.1, read as the reverse complement.
CAGCCTGATAGCTTTCATCGTGACATGTGCACAACCTTTTAACTTCAGAAACCTGGACTATAAACTTGTATACTATATAAAAAAGTTGGGCATATCTCTTACTGAATGATGTGGTTACATGAGTTTTCATTTTGAATGTACAGTACAGAAGGAACGGTTACGTCCACGCCATCTACACAATATCTGCATTCTGCTCTTTTAGGCTCATACTGTACGTTAGTATATCCTAAACACATTTTTATAATAAACTTAAAAGGCATGTGGCTAACAAAATATACACCATAAATAAGAATAAAAGGCGTAGAACCTAAAAACATGGTAATAGAAAAGTGGTTCTCCAGCTAAAAGAGAAAAAGATAATACAACAGAGACGAATTCCTCATTTAATTGGATTTGTCGGTATTTATTTGTTTTAATTGTCTTACTTGAAGTTTCTGACTTCTAAAGTGACAAAAAATGTAAATTGAAACTTGTAGTTTGCAGTTGGTCCTGCAGGTTCTACAGCCTTTTAAAGACCTCCTCTGATGAAAAGTAAGTTTTCAATGTTGGTAATTGGTCACAATCGTGATTCCTATATGCATGAAGACACATCATGAGTGAAATAAACGTCACACACAAGCGTTTCCACCGTGGACCTACAGTGTAAAAGCAACAGTCTCAATAATACAGATTTAGACAGCTGCGGTTTGACACCTAGCAAACCTAAGGAACCAATGATTTCAGCTTGCAGGTAGGACTTTCTGTATCAGAGGCATTTTGAAGTTACAAAAGATGATATTGTGAACCCTTATCTAGCATTAGTTTGATAACATAGTTAAGCTGAAGGCTTGTGTTATCTATTATCAATACATTACGAACCTTGTATATTATGGTAGGAGAAGGACTTTAATATGTTCTTGACCTGTTACATGACTATAACACCATCTTAAGCTGCATTGATTTTAAGAAAACAAAATTTGTAAGATTTTCCATCATAATAACCCTTAAGGTGCTTCTGAGTCCAGACCTTTCCTGGAGAACACACAAGTTCTATGTGAACTATCTTTGAGCCACAGTTAGTCATCTGAGAAGTACGAACACGCAAATAAACATTTAGTGCAATTCACTGAAGACAGTGAATCCGTCTTTCTTTCATTGTGCTTCTTGATTCCTTTTTTCCTTTTCCATGACTTCAGCAAACATGAGCAACCAATGGTAACAACAATAATTAATACGGTGTTAAACCTCTTTTTGTTCCCACATGGTGACATTGAGGGGATTACAGAGGACTGACATACAGCAGGTTGATGTTTTTTTCAGTTTGTTAATGATTTGTCTTCTTCAGACTCTACGGTTTCAGTTTTAGACCAAATGTGTGATGAATCATGCAGCTTTTACTAAATCGTGCTTTGGCCAGTGCAGGATTTGTTCCAATGTGGATGTTTGTCCATGAGTTACACATTGTGTTTGAACAGAGTTTGGCCAAATATGTGGTCAGACTCTCCAGTTAAAGGTCACAACTATAGAGTAGGAAAAAAAAAAGAGAGAGAGAGAAAAAGCTCTGTCATGTACTGATGGCTAAGAGATTCGGACAGAAACTGTTTCAACTCCCACTGGTTTCTTAACAATGCAAAAGTTTCTAACTCAGTAAATGGTAGCGAAATATTAATAATCAATATGTCTGTCATTGACACTGTTGCCATGGTAACACGGTGAAAAAAGCTAATCACTACTCCGCGGTCTCTCGCACCTGAATGTTTCCAGTCTCCTGAAAGTTGCACACACCACTTAACAAAAAATGTCTCCCAAATGCAACGCTTCAAAAGTCGCACGTGTCCACGAAGACGAGAGTGCCTGGAATAATTTGTGCAAAACTGGCGCGCAGCTGCATACATATTCACATAGGAGGGAGCGAAGGCGCGAGAGCGAGAACGCACCAGTGAGGTGACACAGTGTGAGGAGATGGCTGACGAGGAGCAACTCCCACTCCCCTGGATTTCGGGTTTTATGCTGCTGTTCGAGAACCTAAAGGAGCACAAGCAGCTACTACTAATACAAATGGACTGAATTAGTCTAATTCTTGTTCAGGGGACATGAAAGTGGATGGAGGAAATTGGGGAGGGGAGTGAGGTGGTGGGGCGGAGGAGTGCTGCGTGTTGGTGATGAGGCTTGAAAAGAGATGAAGCCGGGAGGGAGGGAGGGAGGGAGGGAGGGGAAGGACTGGAGAGTGTGAGTTAAACGCAGAGAGAATTAGAATGAATGACGAAAAGATCTGCCCCTTATTTCCCATCTTTTTGTCTTCATTGTGGGATCGGGGCGGACAGGAGGAAAAAAGAAACTGGATGTTTGTCTCTACATGACCCACACAGCCACCAGATACACTTTACTGCAGATATCAACAGTCACACAATTTCACATTAAAAGAACAACACAATGTGAGCGCCTAGTGATGGACTGACAGTCTGGAAATTAGCTAATGTTGCCGTTGAAAGCTCACCTGACTCGCTGTTAGGCTGCAGCAGAAATGCTTTGTTGTTGTTTTATAGTAACCTTGCGCTTTGTGACAGCCAGTGAATAATGAGTCGGTTTAACATACAGCTTTGCTGAAAGTGCTTTGACCACTGAGGGAAAGAAATGTCAGAAGCTGAAACACATATTCGTGCTTAAGATCTCAAACAAATTCAAAGAAACAAAAACTCAAACAGCAATTTAAGTCGTTTTTTTCCCCCCAAAATTTTGGTTGCATTTGATGTAGTTTTTGTTTCTATTGTGACCTTTTTCTCAAAATAGCTTTCTTCTGTCTTCCATTCACCTGTTTTTTGCGCTGAGTTCGTGTTTGATGCTGTAAACAAAACTGACACATGGCTAGCCTCAGATATTGGTGAAGACATAAGCATGACCCTGTGTTTGTGCAGAATTTTGGCACTGCAAAGATTACTCTCTTTACTGATTAATCATTTTTTAGCGAAAAAAAAAATCAAAATTTGCAACATTTCCGGATTCTATAATCCAACAATCAATTGATCTTACGTGATAGAAACCTGATATTTTGGTTGTGGATGACACAAACATTGGATAATGTCATCTTGTGCTGCAGGATGTTGTTGTGGACATTTGTTTTTTAATGCTATCTCAACTCTTGTAGACCAAACATTAATTGAGAAAATAATGGGCAGATTAGTCGATAATAAAAAAACAAATAATTTGTTTTGGTGTGTCCGCATGTTTGGTTTTCTGTGGATCACACTGATCACATTTGATGCAACCTTTTCATGCCGGACCTAAAAGAGGAAGAGCAGAAGGAAATATGTGCACAAGATGCAGATGGCTGATTTTATCCACAGATTTTTAACTAATTACAAGAGCAGTAACATCGTGCTGGCAGTAAACCATCTGAAGCCTAATTTCTCTCTGTCATTAACATTTTGTTCGGCGTTTTATGTTAATAATCAGCGTGACATCTCGAATTCACCGGCGAGGCAGCAAAAGGTCGAAACCATTTTGTAGTTTCTTTTGAGTTTCATATTCCGTCGTTTCACTTTGTGGCTGCTGCAGAAGATTGTGCTTCAGATTTGATAGCACAACGCTTTCAGTGGATGCAGTTCATGAGACAATGGCATTGTAACTACACAGCTGTGGGCTGTGATTGCAAAGCCTCTCTCTTTTGGGTTTGTGTGCATAAATGTGTGTGTGTGTGTGTGTGTGTGTTGCCTACAGGTGACTCATCGCACTGCAGATGACCACAATGTTTTTCTGCTGCTTGAGCGTTCATGGCTCTCTTGCTACCTTTCCCTCTCCTGTGATTCTCGTTCTCCTTTCTTTGCTTCTATTCTTCTTGCTTCTTGCCATCTCTTTTCCGATAGCGTTTTCTTTAGGTGTTACGAGTCTGTAACTACACATTACATAATGTCCTCTGTCACGCAATCCTGTGCGGACGCTAAAGCGACAAGACGCAGCAAATGAAAGGGGCAAATACACGGAACATTTACATTTTGGCGACATTTCATGCACGTCTCTCTGCTTTGTGTGCTACATTGCGCCTGAGAGGGCGGGCCACCGGCAGCAGACCGTGCAGCCCAGGTATAATGAGCCATAATGTCATGTTACGATCTGATTGGCATGGCGAGCGTCACAGAGAGGGGTGGGGCGAGGGGCTGGTGACAGAGAGAGAAAGAAAGAGAGAGAGGGAAATAATTATGATGATGATGATGATGATGAGGGGCCATGAGCCGAAACAAAGGCAGAACGAACAAAAAAAAAAAAGAGGTGAGGATGCCGCCCCATTTTCTGCCGCCCCCCCCTTACCTCTCTCTCCCAGCATCAAACTCACATCAATCATACATTCATTTACCCCATCCCTCTCTCCCTCTCAATTACACTCCCTCCTCTGCTTCTTGTCCTCTGCTGTCCTGTCATCTGCACCCAGTGTCACAGACTTTTAATGTTTAATATCCCTTTAATTCTCTCACAGAGCTGTTAAATATGTTATGTCTCACTGATGACAAATCCCAACATTTACTGAAAAGAAAAAGAGCTGGAGCCTAATTTGGACAGTAAAAATCAGAAGGAACAGAAAGCGAGAACATGCACATTATTAGCCGTAGAAGTAGGTGAGCTTTGCTAGATGCTATGTTTGCCAACATAAGCAAAATATTTGATTCAAAACTGTTTAGATGCATGTGCGTTGGTTTTGTATTATTTTAACTTTCATGAAATCAAATATATAGCGTTCTTATTCACATATAGTCTACATACAATATGTTGAAGACAAAATACACTTATGAAGGTACACACACACACTTGCTAATTGAATATTCAGTGACGTTTACAGCCATTATAATCAAAACTTGCTTGACAAAATGTAAGATTGCAGATTAACCTAATCTTGTAAGCGCAAACACAGGGCAGAAAAGGCACACACACACGCGCACACACACACACCCACACACACACACACACACACACACAGCATTTACATTGTAATTACCCCTGAGTCTCTCTCCGGGTCCCTGAGGGACCTCAGGCTGAAGACGGTCTCAGAAGAGTCCCAGTTGTCCCATTGAGGAGATCATTAGCCTGGTTAGAGTAATCCACAACAATCTGTGTGTGTGTGCATGTATGTGTGTGCACATGCATGCATGTGTGTGTGTCACTTGTGTGCTCATGCGTTAAGCGGCTGTTAAATGGACTCCACCGCCTTTAGTGTCCGTGGACATTAGCTTTATTGGTGTGATCTGAAAAGTTATTTAGTGACAGCTGGGATTTCCCTCCCTGGGGATGCAGCTGCTGACGACTCATGATAGCAGACATGAATGAGAGGGGAAATAGGCATTAAATTGAAAGACCTGGAAAACTGCTGGGGGAGAAAAAACACCCCTGAATTAATTAAACACAAAGACAAAATACAAAAAGTACACATACATTTTTAAAGAAGTTCTTCATGTAATAAAGTCCAATTACTTTTTTATTTTCAAAATTTACAAAATTTTCGAGCGTACTCTTATTTTGTTAACTTCTAATTTTTTAAAAAACCAAACAATTCTTTTATTTTGCACATTAATGGAACACCAATAAGATAAACAAACACTTTCCAAATTTGAGCTAAACCGCATTAATTTAGATGTGAGACATTTTGTACAGCAGACATAATGAAATGTTTTTCCGTTTTTGTCTGAAAAACACACCTGCATTGTTTTTTTTACAGTCTGTTTGATTCTAAGTATTTAATTATCATCTCTTCTGTAATATATATATATATATTTTTTAAATGCAGGAGCTGTGATCTCCGTCAGGTTCTTTGTTGTCTTTTTGTTTTAATAAATGTGAGTGGCACAGTCAGTGCTGCTGTGCTTTTTTGTGTATTTTAGGGTTTTAGGGAATCTGTGCCAAGGGTTATAGAGCAGATGTGCTTTGGCCTGTCTCAGCTTAAGACAGCAAACATCTGCATGCGGTGTTGTGTAGTCAGATGTGTCTGGAGATTCTTTGAACCGACGTGACCTGGCCAATCAGAGGGCTGTCTTTATCTCTCTCTGCCTCTCCTTTCTCCTCCCTCCGCCATTCTCCTCTCAGCTCTGTTGTTTGGAAAAATTATCCTCCCTTTGCACTCCCTGCTGGAAAAGAGAGTGGTGTAAAGGGGCACACAGAGGGGGAGAGGGAGAGAGGGCAACTGATTGCTCCTATTGTTTAAGAGTGAAGCTTGCTGCCTCTTAGGAGATAATTGGTACACAAGGAGGGTAATGTGTTTGGAAAGGAAGGGGAAGTCAAAGGAAGGGAAATTAAAGGAAAGGTGGCCCTTTTGCCTCAGTGAGAGGAAGCTGTGGAACGGTTAAATTTATACATTTGACATTAAACAATTAGCGGCAATGTTTTCCGAAAGCTGTATTTTATTTGTATTTGTTTTTGTTTTTTTTTAAATGTACATCGTGTGTATGTCGTGTTCTTTTCACATATTTCTATGTTAAAGATGGAGCAGCCTTTGGAATCAAAATGCCCTGTGCTTTCCTACAAAAAAAAAAGAGAAAAAAAAAAGGCCCCACGATATAAATAGTGTATTTATTTCCTTTAAGTCAGCAGCTACACACAAATAAGTGGGGCCTGCAGATACATAGCAATCTGGCAAGCATAGCTGGAGTAATAGTACGTATGATACTGGAAAAAGAAAAATACCTTCATCTGTATACTGCTGTATTTTGAGACCTTTGTAGATATACGGTTTAATTTTTAAACATTATCTGCTACATGTGTAGGGAGATTTAAACAAAAAATGAATAAATCCAACACAATAATCACTTTTAAAGACTAGAAATGTAAAATTAGTTGTCAGTAGGATATAAATCCACGTAAAAAAGTATTTCTTTACAAGCCTAATTCAATATTAATTGATCATGCAAGAATCCCAAATAATCAAATATAAATTGTACACATTACACTGCACCTATTATTTTACATTCGAGATGCTATAAGTACATGTAGCATTAGCTAATATGTTTTTAGAATAAAAATTGATGCCCGTAAAGCCAAAGTGTTAATCTTTCTTATACATTTAGCCCAGTGGTAAAAATGTATTTATTTATTTTTCCCTGCAGAAAATAAACTTTACCAAAGATATACGCAGTCCTTACCACATAATAAAGCTGTTGCACTTTCTTTTGTGCCTGATTTCAAGAGCAAGCTCTGCCACCATTTACTGGTATTCATGATGTTCTTTTTTTTTTCTTACTCTCATCTCTATCTGCATGTGTCCTTTGTTCCTCAACATGCTTGATGGGAAGCAGGTGTTAAAAGTGCTTTTTAAATAAACTTGACTTAAGGAGAAGCAGTTTCGAAAACAGCTGAGAAGCAGCAGGTCCAATGTAAAGAACATGACATCAGGAAGATAATATTTGAACAATCCCCACTGTCGAGGCCCCTCAGAATCTCTCAGATGAGGACCTGTGAAATCACAAAGCCCTGCATGTCTTATTCAGAACCATACAACCGTAAATAATCCAAAAAATATATGACAGGTGATGCAGAAATCCTGCTCTTACAAGGATGACCTTTAACCAGCAGGACAACTTGTACATCACGCAGCGTGGGCTGTATGGTGAAAACTCTCAAGCGTGCAGCATTATCTGAAAGAAGGGTTTGCTTTACTGCGTCATCAAAGCGAGTCCTGCACGTCCCCGTGTATGTCTCTGTCTCTATTTCATATTCTAGTCACAAGCTGTGTGGTGCAACTGCTCAAAGGGTACGATTTGGTATTTTGGAATTTTCTGGGGCTTGATAAGTTTCGTGCCTCAAGGTCTGTCTGGGATGGGATGGCTGCACACGGAGAACGTGCATGCTCAACACGCTCATAACCATAATCGTTTTAGCGCGATACCAGTGACGCCAAAAAAAGGAATGTTAAAAGAAAAAAAACATTTACATTCAGTTTGCAAGTGTCCCACGGATGCTGCAAACATCTCCGAGTCTGCTCCTCCATCGATGCATGTCCACATACTTTGCGTGCTGCCAATTAGTGTACTTGCAAGACTATTATTTGCGATATTATTTTGTGCGAGTGTGTGTGTAGGTGCGTGTGTGTACAGTGTGTCTAAATTGGAAGGCTGTAATTAAATGCGTAGACCTCTCCACTATCTCCTCCTCCAGCCAGCGCCAGTGACGCACAAACCGCAGCACAGCCATGAGTCATCAGGCCCCCAGGATCACCACCCCTCCTTCTATCTCTCTATCCCTGCCTCCATCCACCTCTACACAGCTCTCTATAACCCTCTCTGCCTCTCACTACACATTCCTATGTCCCACTCTTTCTAAATTACCCACCATCCCTCTCTCTCTCTCTCTCTCCCCCCCCACTCCACCCTCTCCGGCACGCGCACGATACAAGCTTTTTTTTTTTTCCTCCTCCCTGTACACTCCTTGAGATTCGTGCTCAATTTCCACCTCAATCCGACACGCTCCTGTTTATCTCTCCACATCTGGCCATCGATCTCCCCCGCTGCACCCCCACCACCACCTTCCCCCTCTTCACTCGATCTGTCTTTACCCTCTTTATCTCCCCTGTTAACCTCTCCACGCCCACCCGTGAACCGGTGGGTTATTAAGTTTGCCACAGTTGCAAGGCGGCGAGGGAACAGAAGGCGACATTGGGAAGACAAAAAAAAAAAAAGAAGAGGGAGTTGCGGAGAGACATGAGAGAGACGGGCACAAATTGCGAGGAGAAAAAGAGTGGGAACGGCGAGAGAAGGCGGCGAGCAAAAGAGCAGCAGTGACAGTGCGTGCGGTGCAAAGAGTCGAGAAAGCTGTGAACAAGTGAGAGGAAACGAGAGCGAGAAAGAGGGAGAGCGTGATTTGAGGCATTTGCCACCTGGCGTCCTGAATCATTATCTGACTCATGCTAATCTCTTATCTTCTCAGCCAAACACTCACAAGTACACACACACACACACACACACACACACACACACACGGACACGCCGTGAACACACACGACTGAGATTTTTTTTTTTAAAAAGCTAGCGCAAGGAGAGTCAAAGCAGCACTTTTGAGTGTCAGACTGCGTAAGAAAAGAAGAGTCAGGGGGCACTGGAGAGTAAGGATGAGAAACACTCAAAGGACGGCGAGGAGAGAATCTCTCTTGACTTGTCTGACGAAGTCTCCGATGTGGTTATAGAGGGAAAAAAGGGGATGTTTCATTTCCATCTCTCTGAGTGTTTATGATATGAGTAGGAAGGGAGAGCATATTAAATGTATGACTCATAAATGTGTGTGCCCCACCAACGCCCTGCAGAGAGGGTTTGCATCCACTGCTGCAGGGATGGAAAAAAAAAAAAAAAGAAGAAGAAGAAGAAAAAAAAAAAGGCAATTTCGTGCTTTAGTTGGTGTGGTTATCCAATTAGTTACACAAAACATGTGGCTAAGCGGATGTATGCCAATATGCTTCTGTTCCTGATAGATGTTTTATCCCCGGGAGAGCCTTCACGAATATGTGGCAAAGCTGTCTGATGAAATATTACGTTTTGAGTGCAATAGTTTTTGTATTCGGCATTAGTTGTTTCAGTTTGACAGAGGGGATCATGCACTATTATCCTCTGAGCTGACAGTGATAATTCAAGGTATTCTGCGCACGGATGCTGTAAGCCGCGTGTTCATTAACAAAACCACGCGGCTTGATTGTACAAGGGTTTCCCAAAGTCTAAGTATCATTCATTATCTTGTCCCAACACGTGCGCGTTAATCATGTGCACACCCTGGACGTCCCTGATAAAGCCACCTTCTTTTTCATCATGTGAATGAACCCAAAAATTAAATCTTTATTTATAACAGACCTTATCTTTGAAACATAATACAAAAAAAACCCTGCTGCTCTGACACAGAATATCCTGTCAATGTGTGGCAGCGATGCAGTGGTGCAAAAACAGGAGCCATCTTTTCACTCTGCAGCTTTAAAATCAAACTTTTCCTCGTCGATTTTTCCGAGTTCAACACCAGTTGCAAGGAACACAAAGCACACAACTATTATTTCAGCACTTATAATTCAAAAATCCCAGCCTTGCAGAGGGTGAATGACTCAACAATACGGCACTAGATACTACTCCACTGGAGTACCCCACATTTATTTCAAACATTAGAAATATTTATGGCTCAAATTTGGAAGTTGCCTGAAGCTGACTTTGAACAATACAGACTTTTAATAGTCCATGAGAGTTGAGCTCGCAAAAAAAAATATGCTTTCCAAATAATGTGGCTCGGTGATAATATCAGTGCGTGTGGGATTTAAATGATTGCCTCAAGCCTGCATAGCCTAATTTCTGAATATATCTCTCTGCCTAAGCAGCTATACAAATAAAGTGAGATACTTAAAATGTGTGTGCAGAAAAAAAAAACTTAATATTTGCAGATACAAAATGTCTCATGAGCTGATTTGAATTCCACAATAATGAGATTATCTGAGAAATTTAGTCTTTCATTCCTTCCGTTTAGGATTCTGCTTGTTCTGAGGCTTTGTGAAGATTCACCGTGGATCTGAGTCATTTCAACTTCGTGCTCGCTCAAGAGTGTGTGTCTGTCTCCAGCTTTAACTGCTGTGAAACTGAACAAAGAGCTAAAGAAGTGAACTTTTAACTCCTAAATACAATCATACATCACTTTGCAGCGTGTTGTTGGATTATGTAGACAAAGAACAGCCTGTTATTATTGTCTCTGAGTCATGATTAAGTGAACCAGGGGAGTTTTGGAAGCCTGGTGATTAAGACACATATCGCAAAATGGCAACATCTCCAGTTTGTTTCCAGCTGGAGATTTTTGCTTCAAGTCATTCGCGCGCTCCTCCTGATGTTCCCTTATTGCTTTGCTGTTGTCAATACGGGCGAAAATGCCACGGGATTTGCATAAAAACATAAAAAGGTCATGTTTATGCATACATCAAAGACAGCGCTGAAACTACAATTTAATCCGCAACTTCACAAAAAAAATAACAACCTATGTTCACAACAATAGATGTAAAAACCAAGAAATGTAGAAATGTTTGGTTTCGTGAAGCTCTCAACCAGAACAATGAAACTGGGCCACACAAGGCCCATTTTGTCCACCCCGTCCTCCCACTGGCTCCCAGTTCATGCCAGATGTGACAATATATTACATGGGCTTGCACCATGCTATTTTTAACAGATCTCATTCCACTCCACATATTGCTGAGCGTTCTTGGATCCCACGATGGCGGCTACTTATCTACCTGCAGTCAAAATGAAAGCTGCAGGCTGCACAACCGGCTGTTATTGTGTTTGTGTTTTTGAAGTCGTCTCCACGGTCGGATCAGTGAAGCCAATCCTCCAAACGGCTTGTAAATCAGGCTTAAAACCTGACCAGCTCAGTGATTCAAATTTAGCCCGTTTAACCCTGTCGGAGCGCATTTGTTCTTCATGCTGATGCATGTTTGTGTGGGAGTTTGCAATTCTCTTACCTGTTTTCACACCAGGCGGTGGCTTCAGCCGGCCAGTGATCTGCACCATTTGAGGCGCTTAACTCTTCGTACGTTTTCGTCTCTGGTGGTAGCTGTTGCTCTTGGTGGCTGTTCCTCTGATGACCTCCATAACAGCAAACAACAATGTGAAGTAAGTCTATTATTTACTGTTGTCACATCTATATGCTAGTTAAAACAACTACTATTCTATGTACACTGTTTATCTTATTTTGATATCTGTATTCAGGGTTTACTTACCAGTCAGGATTTCACTCATTCAACACCATCGTTGGCAGGATCATTCAAAGTTTTGCCATCTTCCCAGTCAGGGCTGATAGTCCAATGTTGGTGGTGTTCCAGTGGATGTTTTTTTACGTTACTTTTGATACTGGATGCCCCTATAACCACCTCATACTACAACCTGTAAACAAAGGAAATACAAAGGAACTGAGTCTTGTGGAAAAAAACCAAAACAACAAAAGACGACAAAAACCATTTAAAGCATCATAAGACATTCACTTTAATTGGGGTTTATTCTAAGCGGTTTTACTATTCACCAAATAAAGCAAGGAGATTTTAAACATTGTACAGTGAACAAGCTCAATGTACAGAGTAAGTGAGCTTTGTGAATTTCTACAGAACCATCCACGCTTTTTCTTCTGCTTATCTGGGGTTGTAGTGGCAGCAGACTAAGCAGGGCTTTCCTCTCGAACATCATTTTCTAGTTCCTCCTGGGGAATCCCAAGGTGTTCCCAGGACAGATGAGTATGTATTTCCTCCAGCAAGTTCTGGGTCTACACTAGGGTGTCGTTCGCAAGAAGCGCAAAGAAGCAGTGACTCTACTCCGACTTTTCTCCGGATGTTTAAAGCGCCTAACACTGTCTCTAAGGCTGAGCCCAGCTACCCTATATAGGAAACTCATTTCGGCCGCTTGTATCCACGATCTCATTCTTTTGGTCAGTATTCAGAGCTTATAGGTAAGGAGCTGAAACACAGACAGACCGATAAATCTCTGTCTTCTGGCTCAGCTCTCTCTTCACCATGACGGTCCAGTACAACACCACCGTAGCTGCTGATGCCGCACCAGTCTGTTTGACTGTCAGTCCCACTCTCCACTCGTGAACCTGCTTGGGGCAGCAAGTCACCCCAAACCCAGAGGTGGCCATCTATTGATTTCACCCCCCCAATATGTACCAGTTTATTACAATGAATGGGTTTGTGTGTCCCTGTTTTCCTAGGAGCTGTGCGGTAGTCTCTATGGGGGTCTCCCGTCTTAGTGTGCCAACAGCAGTTTAAAAAGAAAACTTTATATGCTGTAAATGTTACACCAAGCACCGAATGAAACATAAAATCAGATCTCACGACCTACACAGTGTGGCAGACGGGCAATGTTTTCTGACAACGTGTCCCTGTCCGTGCCATGCAGTCAACTGGGTGTGCTGCAAAGGGCAACGTTGCTCGAGGCTGGAGCGGTGATACGAGCCCGCACTGTTGACGCAGTTCAAGTGCAACCCCAGTCCCACAAACACTCAAGATTTATTCCTTAAGTGACGAGGCAATAACAGCCAATCATCTATGTAGATTAGAACTCTCGACCCTGTCGAGGAGGGTTTGTGCATTTGCTGAGTTGTCAAACAGAGAGGTGGCAGTGCTGAAAACCTGTCTGCCACAAGCCGTACAGAAACGTCGAAATATGCCAAACATCCACCAGCCTGTGGATCAGGCCTTAGGCGATTCAAAGAACTGCTACTGAATGGTCAATTCAAGCAATTTCCAGTGAAAACCAGCAACTACTCAACACAACTGAATTAACTTTGTCTCTATTCCCTGTAGGTGGAGCAGAATATAACTGCAGTAAACTCCTATAGCAGTGCAAAGATTAGGTAAATCCATCATCCAGCAGTGTTTTTTACCTGGAAGGAGAGCAGTTCTGTCCATCAGGATCAATAAAAAAATCTAAAGTGTAGCAGTTTATCAGCAAGATATCTGTCCAGATCAGGACAGGCACAAGATAAAATGTTTCAATTACAACACTAACCCCTCTCCGTATGAACAGAACCCTAAATACTTCAGCGAGGTGCTCGAAAGCATAAGTCTGCGACCAAGACAGCTGACCAAAGGGCTTTTAACATCCAAACAAATTTATTATCCGTAACACTTATGAGCCTTTCACACCATGTCCAACATATTTTTTCTTTTCAGAAAGGATATGCGGCATAAAAACTTCTGAGTAATGATGCAGCATCTTCTTTGTTGTGTAAAATATCTCCACTGCTTTGTGAATGAGGCCAGGAACTCCGCTCGTCATTCATTGCATTTCTTCCCCCCTCCCCCCTTTCCTGTCTACCCAATTTTAGAATTATGTAACTCTGTTTCTCTGCATTCTATTAGAAAAACAAAGGTTGGGAATTGTGTGCGTACACAATGTCTACATACAATTTTGAAACAATGGTTTTGTCCCAGATCACAACAATGGAGGCTTCCAATTATGCGAGGCTTTGGCCGGTGTCCTTTCTGCAGTAACAAGTGATGAGGCTCTTCGGTTTATTTATAATGGATGGAGATTACCTCGTTCGCTGTTGAATAACACCAAGGTTACAATTAAAAGTAAACTTTCAAATGTAAAATTAACAGTGTGAGAAAATCGGGGTTCTCAGAGGACCTTGTTTGCATTCAAGAACAACAAAAGTAACATAAATAAAGCAAATAAAGCCTAGAATTATCTCACACATTAGCGCGTCGGCTGTCTTCCTTGTCGTGTTTGCTTTTTCTCCGCTGCCAATGCGGTCCATGTTATTTCTCAAGCATACCGGCAGCCACACAGAGATAAGCATGCTCACGTCTGGCAAAAGAACATATAGAGGAGAGATTGAGAAAATAGAGGAGGCGGAAATTATAAAGAATGCATGCAGTCATAATAGAGAAGGTGATGTGTCGAAATGATAGAGGAAGAAAGGAGTTTATGACATTCAGTTACATACAGAAAACACAGCTTTGTTTCAGGGAGATCAGTGTCTGGATTAGCAGAAGTGACATAAAGAAATGGGAAATTTCATTGTGCGCTGCTATCTGCAAAATGGATTTTGTGAATACTGAGCTGGCTGGATATAAGCTTTATTCAGTCCTTTACAGCCTGAATCCTTTTACATTTACAAGCTAAGGTTTTACCCACTGGCGGACTTTTTCTTTCTCTGTCTCCCTTCCACGAACACACACACACACACACACATTCCCAAAAAATACAGGCTGCACAGCTTATGTAGAATAAGATGTACTGTATAATCAGACTTCATGTGTAGCTGTGTTCTGTGAGGTTCGCTCTCACCAGCGCTCCGAGTCAGATTCAATAATTAAACCGAAATGAATACCACCTGCACATGTGGACGAGATTTAAGAATTTATATTAAAATTTCATGTCAGATGAATATTCCTTCCCCCCTGTGCAGCGAGGCAGACTTTTGTGTACGGCTGGGAATAAAGGTCTGAATCACTCCTGAACAGGCCTTTTGCTAATATTAGAGCTGGCCATTTTTCATAATCGGGTAAATTGTTTCCATTCACCTGTACAAAAACAGCTGGATGCAACTTACAGAAATGTCATATTTCAGTCACTGCTTCCACGTCATTGTCCACGTTTTCTGCTGCAGTTTGATGGCACCAACTGTTTATCTGGAGGGGCCAATATGTTCGATGATCATCCATCGCATTGGCGTCATGGATTTAGTTTTTAAGATGGGATGTGGGCACATTTTGGTTTTAAGTCAAATGGAAAAAGGAGAGCCTAATAACGCGGAGGAGGCAATTTGTCAGATTTGCAGCAAAAACAAGGTGGTCAAAGGCACTAATACTGCTAATCTAACAAAAAAAAAGAGAATTAAACAGTTATTCACAATCACTTAAATATTATTTTTATGACTATTTAAATTGTCATTTACATAATCAAGATGGGTCAGCTCCAGAATTTTGTTTTAAAAATGACTGAATTTGTTAAATGACTTGTACCAACATGATCACATGGGATCGCATAGAGATTAAACGACACTTGAAGAACATGTTGTGTGTCATGTCTGCACATTTTAAGCTTATCGTGTGCCATTTACCACCGTTTAGTTCCCATAGACTTAGTCTGTGAGGAAATGGCATGCAAGCAGGTGTGGAGTAAGACTATTACTCTGCTCATGACGGGGAATACATGAGGAATCCTGGGAAATATGATGGTTTGCTAATAACAGTAATAGTAGGCAGGTTAGGGTTGTGGTGTCGTTCAACTCAATGTGAGTCATTAGAGACTGCATGGCGTGAAATGGCATGTGATCGCAAATAACGCATAGAAATATGCTACCATGTGAGTTGACTCAGGTTTATATGTCATTTCAGGATACCAGGCTGCTTTTATGCACCACAACCTGTTTGCGTTTCCATTTCAAATCATCAGTAGCCTTAATTTTTTTTTTTGTCTATCTTTGATTTCCTTGAGACTTTCTCAGTAAAATTCTACATTAATATCTCGAGTTACTTCCCCGATTTTTGTTATAAATTGCCCATCAACCCACTTTGAGAACATTTTTTTTTTGTTTGTACATTGAAATTTGAGGCTATTTTCGGATGATGGTGTCTCAGGAACCTTTAAAAGATAAAAGCCTGAAAATGTCAATGTTATTTTTGAACATGCCATTGATTTATAATCTGCAGTATTGGACAAATAGATCAAATAGTCTGATTGTGGGTGAAATCTGTAAAAAGTATCTGAAAAAATGAAGTCGTCATCAAGTGTCTCATCTTCGAGCACATAACAAAAATATTGCGGATGTCAGTCAGTGATATTTTCTGAACTCCATGTAGCTGCATGTCACATGAAATATATAGAATCATTTTCAAAAATGAATAAAGCTATTTTTTGTTGAACTTTCATACCTGATTCTGAATGGAAGCCATGGTGACAGATAACAGTGAACATTTAAGGTTTTTATCTTTATCAGTATCTTTATAAATATCTACATTTTAGGCTATAAAAAAATCTTGCAAATGAGAGACAGTTGAGTAGAAATTGCTCTACGAAGCTTATGATTTGAGACGGAATGACCCGTGAGTTAACACAGTGCAGAGGCGCTGTTGATGAAGGCACGCTGTTCAAGGTAGCAGGCCGGTTTTACACACTGATTAATGTATTTAAAGCCTTTTCAGATGTCAAAACACGGCGCAGCAATTTCGAAATACTCTCGTACAGGATTTTACAGCAACTTTATCTTTCATCACAGTGATTTCAAGTATTCCTGTAAGAGCATCAAATCACTAGGTTTTCCTTTCTAACCACCAATTTTATAGTGCGGCGTGTAGCAATCACTAAAGATTCATTTTATTGTTTGCCTGTGAAGTGTGAGAGAACGTTAGCCGGTGAGGCTGGGCAGAAAGTGAAGAGGTTTAACGTGAGGCTGAACGAGATCACACTTCTGACATGTTGCCCAATAAAACCTCATCAGAGCCTTTGAAGGTGTGCAACTCTGTGGAATTCATTAATTTCCCTGCTTAATTCTGTGGTGTAAAAACAAACAAAGGAAGATTAAGGCTCCACACTTTAATGTGATTACCAGTGTCGGGCAAAAATGAAAAAAAAAGTATACATACTTGTACGTAAACAATTTACACTCATTCGTTGACTTTTCGTGCCAGATTTGGGATTTCAGAAGCTTGTTCTAATTTGGTTCTATCTGGTTTTTAAAATATAAATCTGACTCCCACGTGTTTGCGTACTGTAAATGATACGCACATTTTTAAGAACCTTATCAGATGAAGATGTTTATCAAATGTTTGAAAACTCCAAAGCCCTTGATACCGCACCAGATACCATCGTCGAGTGCAATCTCATGGTACATAACGTGCAAAGGTTGCTGTGAGAGCATGTTTGATTGAATTTAAATTACGTTTTTTCATGCGCTGCACACTTTGTGCAAACAGCTTTCACCAATTTCTTTGAGTCGCTGACTGTGTGCTCACCATATGTGGAGAAAACCAAACTCTGATCAGGTAATAATGATGATTATATTGATTACCTACCTGGCAGCTTGTTCCTGCAGTATATCACCGCATCTTCAGTTATGTTGTCACCTTTTACTGTTTTTCATACCAAATGGTGAAAATCCATTTTTTATTGTGTTTTGAGGTTGTTATCAACTTGATGGTGTAAAGTAAAAGCTGTGAAGATATGAAGACGTTCACTTCTGCCATGTCTCTCATTAGGAGCCTGTAGGAATGTGACCCATTAGTGTTGATCACATGCCCACAGGTCAGAGTTCTGTGGAAACTGTAAAGCTGATGGACACTGAGGGTTTCCTTGTTGCGCTTCAGTGCAGCCTGGACTCAGCAGCTATTTGCATGTGTTTGCGTCCCTCGTTGCTCTCTGTACTCAAATAAACTGCATTTTAATACGACAGAATTCCAAATAGAGCTGTTCTCATTTACATGTTTTTCTGTTTCTGTTTTTCAGACAGCAGAATGAATATAAAATAGCAACCCCATTAACACTACATGTTAAACAGCAGTCAGCAGAGCAATTTCTGAATTGATTTTTTTTATAACTGCACTGTTGTCTGACAAACTCACTGGATATTTCCATGTGAAGCGATAGGAAGTCCCAGTCTCCCATGCGGTTTTGCAGAGAGAGTTTTCTTCCTGAACTGGACGTGGACAGCAGCAGCAGCAGCTCATTCGTCTATGAAGTGAAGTGAAAGAGCCTGTTAAATACTGACCTAACACAGAGGTTGTACAGACATGATGAAACAAAACCTCTTTTTAGTATTTTTGAGCTAAAAAAAAAAAAAACAATGACACACTGACCACCACCTTAATTTTCAAAAAAAAAAATGTGTTTGAAAAAATCACAGAGGTCAAGAGCTTTATAAGCACAGAGCTTGTCTTCCCTCTCACATCAGTACATTCAGTGATTACGATCGTCTAATGTTTGCAGCATTACTGCGCTAAAAATGCGCCCGACATTTTTGTCCACGCTGCATTCACGACACGTTTCCTTTGTTGTTCTCCGAGGTCGAATTCTACACCCTACAACAGCACACAGATCCTTTGGGAACCACGCTGAGACCAACACAGCTTGTCATGTGATTATTCCATGTCATTCACTGTGGCTTTCAGACGCGTAATAACGGTAATGCGCGCTTGTGTGTTTTTCAAAACCCTCCACTGGGAAAAGCAGTAGGGATATCAAAATCAGAATCGTGGAAATCTTCACAGTGCCTTACCAGTCTTTGAAAGCCATTTACTGTTCAGCATAGCACCGCAGCATTACATCCATAAGTGTGTCATTCATTCTTTTTTATCATTACGTTGCAGTTTCAAGTCGAGTAGTGCCTTCATCATGTTGCTTGGTTATCTATAGAGGTGTGCGGAGAGCCCATAATTTGTGCTTGCATCAATATTTGTTGATTTACAAAACAAATATATTCTGTTCAGGGCTGCAAGGTGGCACAGTTGGTAGCACTGGGATAGACTCCAGCCCCCCCGCGACCCTGGTGAGAATTAAGCGGTGTATAGATAATGGATGGATATATTCTGTTCAAATTAAAGTGGAAGTAGGTGCAATGGTCCCGTTTGTGTTACATTTCTAATTGTGATCATGTACATGTGCTTTGGTAGACTATTATAATAATTATGAACACTTAAATGCATTCATTGCATCAGAAACATCTTTGCTTGAATAGTTACAAAGAGCACTCAAAGTCTCTAGTGTATGAGCGTGACGCACAGCTTGATTGAGCAGTGATCAAAGTGCGTCGGTGAACTAACTAGTAACTACATCACCAGCGCCAACGGAGGGAAATCTTCTTTTTCCCGTCAAACCAACTCCACTTCATACAGAACAGTGCAGGCAGAGACTATATAAAACAATGGAAATATGGAAGTGACTTGAACCTATACTCTATCTAATGACCAGCAGGGGGCGGCTCCTCCGGTTGCAAAAATAAGTCTGATTGCGAAGACATCTGTGAGAAAATGACCCAACTTCTTTCATGATTTGTTACCTAAGTGAACTTTTTCTTAAAGGGTTTATGGTCTTTGATGCTATTTTCAAGTCTCCTTCATTGCTGTATGATGTCCATTTAGTAAATTACAGTTTCATTTAGAGTTCTCTGTCGGATCCATCCCTCACTTGACATGTCTGGTTTTAAAAAAAAAAAAGAAAAAAAAATGACGGTGGCAGCCAAATCCCAAACTTGAGCCTGGTTTTGTTCTCATCCCCCTTCATGACAACTGTAATGGAGGGGTGAGTTTTAAATAAATATACAGATGTAGAATTTGCTAAGTAATGCATTTATTTTAAAAAAACAAAACTCAAATTAGTCATCATTCACGTGCAATTGGATAAAAATGTTTGAAGCTGGGCAGAATTTCAGGCCCAATGTGCATATTGTCAAAAGATCGGATGCTTTTGTTATTATTATTATTATTGTTGTTGTTGATTTGCTAACTTCAGTGCTTCATAACTCTGTTAATACTGGATCCATGATTGAAAGTCTTGTTTTTTGCGCCCACTCTTGTTTTGCTTGATATCTTATTTTAAATCTTGAGCCAAAATTAATCAGGGAGATAATGATTAACAAGTGAGAGACTGATTACATTCCTGCCTAGTCATAACCCTGCATTAATCATGGTAATTTCCCTCACCCTGACACCTCAAGTGAGCGTGTCCTATTTTCTTTGATGCCATCAGGTTGTCATCAAAATTGTATTAACTGGACCCCGGCTCCTGTCTCATATCAAAATGTAGGCACTTTGTTTTGTGTCACAGCCTTCTAATATCCTTCTAAACCCACGGCCAGCTTGTTTTGTCATTTTATGGAATGTCGATAAATGTGCATAGGACATCTATCAATAGAAACATCTGTTGACTGAACAATAAAAGAAGCTGCGTTCCAGTTTACAGTTACAGACACAAGTGCTCAAGTGTACATAATCAATGGAGGAAAAAAAAAAAGAGACTCATGCGTTTATTATACTAATTAAAGGGTTGGCAAGTGGAACATGGAGCTAAAAATATTTCTACAATGAAGCAGGAAATGTATATGATCTATAATTATATGATTGAAACTACATATCTTCCTATAGCTTTCTATCTATTAACCTCCAGCGCCAGCTTGCTGGTTTATTACAGACATGCACACACACACACACACACACACATACACAGTTATGCTACCCTATTCTTCCTTTGGCGGATCAGAGGTTTTGTCGCTGTAGGTGTCAGCGATGAGTCACACTGGCAAATTACTGCATTTCAAACGGCTTTCAAATTACTTCCTTTCCAGTCGGGTGGTGCGCTGATAACCGATAACAGTTTTCACTTCAACAAGGAGTTTTGGAGGACTCATCTTTCCTTCTGTTTGTTTGCCTCAAGGTATAGCTGTGGTGCAGCCTGCGCCTGTTTGCATTAGGCCTACGGCACAGTGTGTGCAGCGAGGAGGCCAGCAACACACACAGAGAAGCTGAGAGCTGATTTAAAATGACCGTGTTTCTGCTAACCGGTTAGAGACTCACAAAATGTGCTTTGTTTTTTGTTTTTTTTGTATTAAAACAATCTCAAATGTGTTGACCCTGGGGCTGGTGGAACAAAAACTATCTATACCTTGGAAATAGGAAAACACATTAAGGAAAGCCTATTAATTCTTTGCTCCTAAAAAGGCTCATTTAAGGTGGCAAATGATTAGTGAAGATATACAACCCAGTCACCTTATTAAACAAGCACTTCATGGCGAAATGCACTAAAGAGTTTGCATGCAAATCTTCCAACAGTGTTTTTGTTACAGTAACATTACAGCATAGAGTTGCAGTGGCACTGAGAGGTCACAGACAGATAAAAAACAACAACTATGTGCTACATATGGAGAATATAACCTGACACACAACATGTTTTGTGACACAAAACCTCCAGAGAAGTCTCCAAAAAATACTTGGCAGTTGATTGGATGAAGCTGATGTCACCGTCTGCTGCTGGCTAGCACATCTAAAACACACCTCAGAGGACACTTAGTGTGGATTGGCCAAAAGCGTTAAGACAAAATGGCAACAATGATTCGGTGATACTGGTGGTCTAATGAGAATTCAGCTGCCTCATGATGCAATAAAGTCTTGACAACACCAGCAAACTCATGAATATGTCAACCACTCAACAGCAATGTTCCAAAACCAGTTTACAGTTTCTAACTACATGATTCTAATGTAACTGAAGATATTGAACATACTGTACTGCGAGCATTAGGATTTTTCGAAATACCACGAGCCCAAAGTGTAATGTTTTATTTTAACACAACCAACTATCACAGCTTGCCTCTGTCCTGGGAATCACAGATGGATTTTCAGCATTAAAAAAAATATCCTGTCTATGTTTTGCCAAAGTGGTGAAGATCTTTTCTTCTGCATGTGTACAATTCAAATTTTTTAAGGAGGATGCAAGGCTGAATGACTTAAGGGGACCCCTCAGTGCAAAATAGCTTTGACAACTATGGTTGTCATTGGCTTTTTCTTACAAATGCGAATTTACAACAGCACGCTTTACACTTCACAGTGTTTTTCATTCGGGAACGAATGTGGCACACAACATGTCAATATGTGGGGATAAATGGATTTTTAAATTTTCTACATTATAGTGAAGGCTTACAAAAATTTAAATCATGGATTCCCTGCCATTACAACTGCAGTCCGTGGCTTTGCCATCTGTGCTCTTTGGTGCAGTGATTACATATGATGTGGATGCGAGCTATTATTCTAATAAAGTCTCATGCTAAGGTTCTACTGTATTACATTAGGAGGTATTTGGCTGCAGGCCGAGTGTCTTGTCATGAGGCCTTGCATTACCTTGTGTATGCGTGTGTTTGTGTCAGGGTTGGGTTCAATTCACTTTCAATAGTGTGTTTGCTGATGCATGTGCCAGATGTCTACAGGGGAGAGGGGAAGAGATTGATGGTGAGCGCTGATGTCGCACGCTCTGATATGAGTCGCCTCATCAACCTCAAATTCATTGCCTGCTTCTGGCCTCCAACACCATCCGTCACTGACGCCACCAGTTTCTCAAAGGTTGCAATGCACATTTTACAGCTAATATTCAAGGGGGGTAAATAATTTCTGAGTAGCAGGCAATGAGAGAGTAGGACAACAATCACCACGATGCGCACACATTATTCACACGGGATCCACTTCCCAAGGGGTCCATGGACTTCCACCATAACTCTTTTGAGAGGCCTAATAGGTGTTTGGCACCCAGTGGCTGCTCGGAGCATCATTTATATCGGCTTATAGATTTAAATATTACTTTTAACGCAATATTCATCAAGGCGGATGTAGTAACCCGTCATGGATTACTTATGAAGGGATGGTGTTCATTCACAGAGCTGTACAGTGTGAACAGAAGGATTGTTTTTAGTGGTGCTGGTAACAGATCTAAGGGAGCTGGGAGGATGGAGGCGGCACAGAAATTGAGAGTAACTGAGATTCTATCACTTTCTTTTTCTGGAGCGAACATTTACAACATTTACTCAGTTTTCTGTTTTGTTTTTTGCAACTTTAAATATTCTGCATTAGTTTTATATTTGGTCCAATTTGAACCATCTTTTCAGGCATGCGTTAATATGAAGCATCGAATAAACCAAACAACCATGAATCATATCAGCTGCTTTGTCAATGTAAAGCAAGTACCATACATATTAGAGTCTCATTGTTGGTGTTGAAACTTTTTGTAGTTATTACAGTACCCATCAACATCACGTTTTGCTTTCCTACTTTAATATTCTGATAAGTTGCTAAGCCACATCTCTCACATCGCATGTTAATATTCATGCTATGGAGGAAAAAAAACACTGTTCACACTACTTTTGCACATTTTATCTGCAATATGTCAAGGGACAGATCAGGTTTAATGTTCAGTGAAATCAGCTTAGGGTGCAATATTGCCACAAATAAATCTTTAGACATCTGAGGGCAAGAAACAAGCCACAGATTTTAAAATTTCTCACTGTTGTCGCCGTGTTCCATCACATTACTTTCCAGGTGTGAACACAGCCGTTTAACCATAAAAACCAACAATAACAGTGCGACATAACCGCAATTAACAAGTAGCTCCCAGCAGAGCAGATGTTGTCGTGTGATGCTGTGTTGCACCTTCTGACGTGAATAAATATTTGACTCACAGAGAGCAACGTGAGAGAATGACACGGAGTGATTCAGCTGCGGTGTTAAAAATGGCTTTTACTACAAAACTGGGCCAACAAATGACAACATATACTTACGTGCGATCTGACAAACACGTTTGACGGATGGACGTAAAAGATAATCCTAATAATCTGCGTAACTGCAAAAATATTACACTATAAATTCATTTGAACACTATATATCAAATTTTCTCGTCTCCTGTGACAAAAACACACAACATGAACATCAAGGAATGTGTGTCTGTTCGCAAACCTGGCAGCACATTCTAACTTTTAAAAAAGCATGTATGAGGGGAAAAAAAAAAACACCCAGATGAAACTCTAGATTATAGTGTGGGCGCCAGGGTCCTGCACACATCATCAAGTCCCTGCAATGCATTGTGTTGTAGGAACCTTATGGTGCAATTACTTGTCCTTCCCTCCCCTGACAAAGTGGCGTGGGCGGAAAAGCTTCTGTTAATCATGAGCTCTATTTTATCACTTCCAGGTAGAGTCCCTTTTGCTGTTGCGAGGGAGCTGCATTAGCCCGTGCTTGCCGAAAGATCCCCAGCCTGCATTACCATAATTGTGGCCAAAATGTCAGCAAAAAACCAGGGAATTCATCACTCCCCTATCTCCCCCTTGTTTCAAGCATGTCGATTTTTCAGCTCTGCCTCCCGACCCTGCAGCCCTCCTCAGTCCAATACCAACAGTGAAAAAGAGAAAGTTAATTAAATGGAACAAAAGGCCATCCACATATAGTCATCGCCTCTTGTCTTAGCAGTTTGTACAGGGAACCATCAGTGACAGCGTGCCCCAACCCCCTCCAAAGGTTCATTTGTCTGTAATGTACATTACAGTAAGAGAGGGGAAGTGTGTTTGTCTCGGAGCATGCGTGTGCGCGAGAGAAAAAAAGAGAGAGCACATAACGGTGGGAGAAATGGAACTATTACAGTGAGGTGTGTGTGTTCTCCAGTGTGTGTATTCCATTAAATGCAAGCACGGTGTACCAGTGTTAAACTATGTGAGTGGCCAAGCAGGCGGTAGAGTGTGAGTCAGTGCGGGGGTGCGGACATAGAGTGAGGGTAAGGGGCCAACTAATGCTGAGTGGCAGTTGATAATGCCAGACCGTTATATCAGCATCTGCCCTCCGGCTCCATGCTTACCTCTCCGAGCCTGCTGCTGCCATCATGCATTTCAACAAAGACGCACACACAATAACATGACTGCCTTGCAAACACCCTGCGTTCTGCAGCAAATAGTCCCTTACGCAAAAATCTAATCAAACAGAGGTTATGTGGTGCCTCAAGCCATCGTAACAAATTACATCTTCATTTGATGCGTGCATATCTTGTCGGCTAGCGCAAAATGCATATTTGCACGAGTCAAATCTCACCTCGGAAAGGAAACAAAGAACCATTTTAGTTTCCAGGTGGAGAACAAGCCTTTTTGCTAGGTCTCACGAGTTTATTTTGTTAAAATGATCACAAGATTTTTTTGATTCACACAATCATTTCTCAATATAGCTGCCCTCATGTGGCTCTGATATCTGCAGCTAATACCCAATTAACCCTCCAACATCACTGATAACGCAGAACCCCTGTCGGTGATTAACTGAACATAAAGTACTGTAATTAACACACGTGACAATACACATGTGCAAACAACTCATCGATAAACATGTGCGTACACAGACACCTGGAAATAAAAGCCCAGACGCAGTGACAAACTAACCCGTATGAGGACTGACAGCTGAACATAGTGGCACACAAGGCCGTAGCCCAGGCTTGGCAATGACAAATGAAGTGTATGGAAATTAGCTTGGCTTTAACATTGCGAATCAACTTGTTTCTACATTACCCAGCACATGAAGGCCAGTAATGACAGTGCAGTGTCTTCCTTTAACTTCATCGCAATGGGAGAGCTGAATGTAAGAAAATCATTGTATATTTATTTGCCCTTGAGCCGTAATGTACAAAAATGCCCCATTACGGCAGACCTTGGGAATGACTGGTTGACAGTGGAAGTTGTTTTGATTTTATAATAAACAGAGCAGAGAGGAAGTTGGACAAAACAACAGAGGTGAATTCACATGAGTGGGTAATCAAAGCATCTCTCCACAACACAGCGTTGTTTACTTCAGCAGACCTTTGATTCTTATCCTCGTGTTTCAGGCAGGACTAGGTTTAAAACCTTCAGGCAGACTTGTGTGAATTCTGCTACGCTTCAGCAAAGCTGCTTTTTGCTCTGGTATTGATAACAATCTGAATTAGAGCCAGTGAGCATAAAACCAGCCATTAAGATGAGCTTTTTGCCAGCAGTACAGTACAATAGTAAAGGCACATATTACATGCTAAATAATAATGTATTCCCGTTATGTTAACCTTTAATTAAACATCAATCATTAAACTTAACTCTCCGTTATACACACATATATATAGTTCATACACATGCCACCAAATTAGTTTGAATCCACTTACATAGAAAAGACCATTTCAAACTCATGTCTTTGACCCAAGCCCCCAGCAGCATCATCTGGGCTGTGCGACGCCTTTAGCATAGTAGCCAAACTGCATTATTACAACTTCTGCAGACATCACTTGATGCACACAGGCCCAGAAAACATCTATCCAACACGAAATCCCCACAAAAGTAACTCCCTTTGCTATAAGAATTTGATCCATTGAGTGACATTTGGAAAGTCTAGGAGAGCTCATGCTCCCTGCAATCCCAATCTCCACACTCACAGGCTGCTTTTCATTATGCTAATGCATCTTCTCGCGTCCCTCACTTGTGTTGTTTCCTTGTATCATAGCTCCTCCCGGTGAGGATGTGACAGAGAGATGCGATGAAGAGACACCAAATACTGTCAGTCCTATGTTCGTGCACAAAGAAGTGGGATTTTTACGTCATGCCATTTGATAAAACAGAAGGATATATCTGTGTTGCCTCACTATAAGCTCCTCCCAAAACCTCCTCTTTCTTTCCTTGAGGTCCACTAAAGAAATTGGAAGACCCTCCATAAAGATGGATGAGGGACTTGTTGCTGGAAAGAGAGAAGATGCAAGGAATAGGTTAGCATAACGAAAGTACCCACAGACTCACCGACTTTGAGGCGTGCCGGCACTAAGCACATGAGCGCTCATGGCTGTCCTACTCTCAAATCCTCAAGTGCAATAATACTCTGATGAGGAATTTCTGTAAGTTTGCATATCTGCAGACTTTACTGAGGGATTTGTCTGAAGTTGACAGTGAAATTGGTGACATGCTGTCTGAACGTAGTTGTCCTGCCCCCAACAAAATGAAAAACCAAGCGTGGATGGTGTAGTTAGGAAATCCCGATGGAAGTTGTTCTATAAGTAGCAGCATCTGACTGCTTACTGTTACGGTTGTTTATTGCACGTTTGTAGAGTTGTTTGTATATTCAGTCAAACAAATGTACATGATTTACCGCTGGATGGTTGTTTGCGACTTTTGGAAGTTAGCTAAAACATATATATGTATGTCACGAACAGGTAATGACGGTGATTCTCAACTTTCATTTGAATGAATGAAGCTTTGAATCAGGTGTCCAGTTCCAAATCGCGCAACAATTCTAGCTCTCATAGAAATGTAAAGCCAACTGGTAATCAAACTGGGAAGGAAGAGAAGAGGTTGTCTTTACAAACCATCTTGTGTAATTTTCTTGCGTCAGATTATCTAAATATAACACTGCACATCGTGGGTAAATGACTCTGCCAGTACATCATCCCAGCATGTTCTGCTTTTCACCAGCATGACAGGTGTATGTATGAATATGGTCGACACATGCTTGCAGTGCCTATACAAAGTGTTCACAGGCATGTTGCATATTCTTTACCAGCCAAAGCTTTACGGGGATTTTTTTAAAAAGAAAGACATTCTTGAAAAAAAGCTAATATTAAAGAAGTTTACCAGAAACCATGTGGGAGAATCTGAAGTCGCTTGGAAGAGAGTTCTTCGGTCTGATGAGCGCAAAACTCAACTTTTTAGTCATCAGACCAGATACTATGTTTGGTGGACACCAAACACTGCACATCATCACAAACATCCCTATTGTGAAGCATGGTGGTGGCAGCATCATAATGTGGGGGTGCTTCCCGGCAGCAGGCCCTGGAAGGCTTGTAGAGGTGGAGGGTTACATTTAATTTAGCCAAGAATAGGGAAATCTTGGAAGAAAATCTGATACAATCCGCAAGAGAACTGCGACTTGGTAGAGGATTTTATTTTCCTTCAAGACAAAACCCGAAGCATGCAGCCAAAGCTACACAGAAATGGTTTAAAAGCAATAAGATGAATGTTCTGGAGTGGCCAAGTGACAGCCCAGACTTCAATCCAGCTGAGAATTTGTGGCTGGACTTGTAAAGGGTTGTTTACTCTCGATCCCTGTGTAACCTGACACAGCTTGAGCAGTTGTGCAAAGAAGATTGGGGAAAAATTGTAGTGTCCAGACATGCAAGACTGACTGAGGCCTGTCCACACAGGCTGTATGCTGTAATTACAGCCAAAGGTGCTTTTACTAAATGCTGACTTAAAGGAGGCGAATCCAATTACTTAATTTACATTTTATATTATTAATTAACACTACACTGTAGAAATCTGTTTTCACTTTGACATGAAAGAATCTTTTTGTTGTTGTACATTCTTGTCAGAAAGCCAAATTATATTGACTGTGATTCACTGCTGAAAAGCAATAAAATGTGTCCATTCTCTCCTGATTTGTCAGCTGGCACCTGCTTCATGCTTTTAGTTTTAGCACACTCCCTCTGCTCTGCTCCACTCTGACAACAACAGAAATAAATCATTCCTGAAAAAAAACTCTCCCCATACTTTATCTTACAAATGTGACATAAACAAAGGCTGTTGGATCATACGGCAACATGCGGCTGTCTTCACGTCTCACTAAAATAAATTGGAGTCGTATCTTTATTAAAATATGTTCTACTTTAAGAGAGGCTCATCAAATGCATGAGTCTGAAATGCACTCTCTTATCTACGCAACTGTATTCCAGCTAATTTGAAGGTTTGTAAATTAATGTAGGAAGAAACTAAGGTAATTAAAAGATCCTATAAACCCATTGTCACTTAATCATCATTTCTCAATGGTGAGGAATTCATGAGACATCCTGCATTCATTCATGCGTTTAATTGTCTCACACTGGTGTTTGCCTTTATTATGAAGACTTACTGATTTAAGTACAAATGGTCATTGACTTATGTCTCTGGGATGTGAAAGAGAATGCTGATGAGAGGCCACATTAAGAGCACAATGTACTGCTAACAGATGGAGAGCAGCCAGAAATGATGAGACAGTGGGTGGAAAATTGTGCAATCCCTGGAAACTGAGCAGCAAAGCACGGCTGCTCCCGTGGCCCGTGAGCCATCCAGCCACAGAGGATCGGGGCCACCTCAGACTAAAAAAAAAAAAAAAAAAAAAAGCCCTAACACTCAGGCTTGCAGGAGAAATCGGCCTCTGGAGTGCATGCCACTCTTCTGCCTGAAGCTGCAGATGCAAGTCATTGATTCTTTTGGAGCACGTCACCAAATGACCCTAATTGATAGCCTGTGAACGAGGTCACTCTATATTTTTCTCTTCCCAATCCTGGGACGAGCTCGGAAAGCAGAGGAAGGAAGGAACAAGGGGGAGAAGATGCAACACACTAACCTTTAATATGTGAGAAGGAAAATGGCAGCGTACCAGCTCTATCTCTACAATTTTCTCTTTTCATTGAGGAAAGTACTATTTCATTCATGCCATTTCCGTTCATTCATCAGCTGGGGCCAGCCTAGACTCACAGTGCCATCTCCACACCAACATTCTTATCAATGGGAGTGACGTCAGCAGTGCCTGCAGCTGGGGGGTGGTGGTGGTGGTGGGGAGGGAGTCACGTGGTCCAATGAGGGTATATACAATAAAGTTGCGCTGACCGTGGTGCTGAAAACATTCACTCAATTGTACATTAGCACCAGTGCTGCTGCCATACAAACACAGCTTACAACTAAATAAAAAAAAAGAAGCGCCAGTTTGGTGTTTTTTTTTTTTTTTCTTCCTTGATGTTGGTCACAAGCTGAAGTGAGAGGGGGGACAGCTGAAATTCTCTCAGGTGATCCACTATTCATGAAATAATCTTGGCTTTACCCGTGCGTTGTGAGTTTCACCACTTCCCCACCCCCCAGTGGGACTCCAGGTAAGTGGAACGAAATCTCATTCTGTATCATTTATAAGCCACACTAACCACAACTATTTCTTAATGTTGCTTTTTCAATTATTAGCAGTTCATGTGTTTAATCTGCTTCTTTTTTTTAAAGGACAAGTGAGAGGTGTTTTACGGTTGTGGAGTGTTTGTGAGAATTTCTTTTTAAAATCGCAGCTTTATCGCCAGATTTCATCTATTCGCTGCAACTGGGCGACTCTTGGTTGTCTAATTGGAAAGTAGACGCAAAATTTGGCTATTTTCTGTAGCTTTTATTATTATTAATTACAGTTCTGTACATTTTGTCACTTTAAGTAATCAAGTTATATTTTGAAAACTAATTTCCTTTTTTTTTTTTTTGCTTAAAGATTTTTTTTCTAAATTGAGAAATGATCACATTTATGGACATTTATGAATGTATTAACCTGAATAATAATAAGTGCAATGGCAAAAAACAAAGAAATCTGTTATTTTGTATTTATATTGAGGGAAGGAATAAGAAATTAAGGCAGACATTTATGTTTAAAAAATATTTCTGTGCGCCTGCCTCTCAAAAGCCTCTGTAAAATTTCGTCTGAGATTTTTTTTTTGAAACGAGAACACAACAGAAATCGTGTCGATTTTTCCGATTTTTAAAAAAACAGGATTTAAACAGACAGATTTTAGCTATTCTATTTTAATTAAATCAAAATCCTAAACATTTATGATAGGCCACTTGCCTTAGAAAGCGTATTTGTTTCGTTTCCCACTTTGCAGATTCAGTTTATACAAATGGAAATAATTAAAATTTGGGCAGTGCTGCCAAAATTTGCGCTCGTCTGCATTCCACCACTGCCACTGAGGAGAAACATGCTCACACCACACAAGGACAAAGCCGCGCATTCACACTGACTGCTCCCTCTTTCGTCCCCTTGTGCAAAAAGGGGCTTTATAGTCTACGATTTAATATCCAGTTCATTTACAATTTGGATGGACCACTCAGGGACCGGAGGGTTAAATAACTCGACCGTAGCCACCAGCTTTACGCATGACTTCCCCGTGCGCGCCGCCTTTCCACCAGTGTCCTGGTCACATCGCTTTGACGCATGGAATACCAAAATCACTGCTAAAACAGAAGCATAGCCCGGATCACTTTGTATTTTCTGCATTATTTTTTATTTTTTTGTAAGAAATAGGTGCTTAAAATGGGAGGTGCGCGCGTTCTGGTTGTGTTGGCTTGGAGAAGGAGGTGAGACATTTCCATCTACTATAAGCTGAGACAATTCAATTCCTTAATGTGCGTTTCTGTACTATATTGTAACAATTTGCTCGGTTAAATCCCATGAATCTGACAAAAAAATAAAAAACAACTCCGAGCATGTCTTAATGCCCATCAAGAGATCCGCGTTGTGCAAAGATAATGACTGGGTTGACGCGCTCTTGGAAACAAAAAAAAGAGCCAGTGTTTGACTTCGACGCGCAATTTCTTCATGCAGATTTGAAAAACACGGACATTTTACACGGTACATGACCGAATCACGACTGGTTTATACGGTCGGATCAAAGCTTCATCTTCGTGTACCCAGATGTGCTGACCAAAAAAAAAAAAAAAAAAAAAATGGAGCCAGTTCGAAGTATTAGAGGCTAGTATTGATTTTCCTTCGAAAACATTCAGGAAAATAAGGCCAGAAGAGGAAGAGGGGCGCATAACTTTTTTTTTTGTTCTATTTGGCATATCTTATTAGACTGCTTTGTCTGCCTGCTTTGCTCTCAAATGTTTGTTCAATTAAGCAAAAACTGCTCACAGTATTTCCTTTTTTTTCTGCTGTGGCTTCAGGGTGAAAACAGTATGGAAATTATAGGCTGACAATCTAAATGATATTTTAATGTGTCATATACATTTTATTGAAATGATCCTGATATGCTCATATTCTGGTGATCGTGACTCCAGAGCAAAAGGCTCTGCCAAATGAAATGTGAATCGTTTCTCACGTGTCTCCTGTCTTTCTCCCCCTTCCCTTTATTTCTTCTTATTCTTCAGGTGCTTAACCTCCCTCCTGCCAGTTCTGCATGGTCATGACCTGTCATCAAGCACCTTCCACGGCCCACCTAATCCTATTGGTCCTGTTCATTGTCACTCCACAGCTCGCTGGCGCCGCCCCTGCGTGGGGTGAGGGAGGGGAGGGAGGGGTGGAGGGGCGCACCCGGACAGACCGTAAGGAGGACAGCCTTGCCCCCTTTCTCTCGCCCCCACCCCAGAGTCTCTCCAGCCCTGACAACGCCTCGCTAGACCGGGGTCGGGGCCTGGGTCAAGATAACCAATTAGATAAAGTGACGGACCCCGCGCAGGTGCTCGCCGTCCTTCTGGAGGCCCTGGACCACCCAGGGGACAGTGAGGTCCAGGCGAGCAGGAACAGAGACTGGGAAGAGGATCAGAGCCAGGAGCTGCCCTCTACTGAAGGCTTGGAGGGTGGCGAGATAAGGAGAACAGAGCAGACGGAAGGGGAGGAGGGGCGGGGGGCCGATAAGGCTATTGAACAGCTAATTGTAGGCCATTTGACAGCTGCTCAGGGGGATGACTTGAAGGAAAGGGAGGAGCAGGATAAAAACACAAGGTCGGAGTATGATCAAGGATGGTCTGCAAAGGATGTGGAGCCCGATAGTGTAAGTGAGGAGGGAGGGAAGGGAGAAGAAGAAAAAGAAGAGGGACAGGAGGAGGGAAATGATTTAGAAAGTTTCTTAGACAAGGCCACCTCACAGGGAGACGATAACTCTCTGCAGCGCAAAATAAGAGGCTACTTCCAAAACATTGACTTGGGTCTCCAAGATAATGAGATCCTGCCTCCTCTGAAGGGCTACAAGGCGTACAACACTCAGCTGGCACGAGCCGGAAAGAAGCAGCACTGGCAGGAGAACCAGTCCCGCAACAGACCCGTCAAGGGGGGCAACTTCATGGATGACTTTGAGGATGAAGGAGAGGAGCTGGAGGAGGAGGTTGAGGAAGAAGAGGAGAGCCTCTCCCACATGGAGGAGGAGGCGAGAGCACGTGCAGAGAAGCAGGAGGTGCTCCGGCAGCAGGAGGAGGCGGAGCGTGCCAGAGAGGAAGAACAGAGGCTGGCAGACATCGCCTCTGATATGCTGCTGCAGTACATGGGGAGGAAGCAGCAGTCCTACATGAAGCCCCGGCAGAAAAGCAGCATGGGGGCCGCCGGCAACACCGCCGAGGACAAGCGCTCAGAGGAGGTCCTCCCCGATGAAGACGACCTGGACCAGCAAATGATCGACAGGCTGATCGAGATCAGCAGCAAGCTGCATCTGCCTGCTGATGATGTGATTGAGATTATTAGTGACGTAGAGGAGAAGAAGAAGAAAAGGAAAGAGTTGCAGCAGCAGCCGATTAACAGCAACCCCGTTGCCCCACGCTTCAGGCCTCTGGTGCCTCCTCCTCTGGCTGCCCCGCCTCTTTACCACTACACAGCCTCAAAAAACCCCAAGAAAGCCCCTTATAAGTACAACAAGTCCAACAAGAAGTGGCACAAGGACAAAGTCAAGTCATACAAGCAGGACTATTGGTATAAGCCTCAGAAGCAGCTTGACTACTGGTATAAACCCCAGAAACAGTTTTTAGCCTTCCCCTCCTATCCATACTACCAAAAGCCATATCGAGCCTACTACCCTGTTTATTTCCCATATCCCAAACAACAATACTATGGCAAGCCCTCCCCCTCCAGAGACCAGCCCTTCGGCCCCCAGGAACTTGAACTCCAGCCCCCGAGGCGCAGGCACAGGGCCGGGGGTAAGAACCGTGGGCAGGGCTGGAGGCAGCAGCCACCACCACGCCTGCCTCTCACCCCTTATATCTCTAACTATATCCTCCCTCACCCACGGACCTACCAACCCCTGCCCCCTCCCAAACCAATAACCACCCCCAGGAGAGGCAGGCGACCCCCGTACTACTATCCACAAGTCACACCAGGAGATGACTATGAGGAAGATGGGCTGGTGCCTCAGCTGGACAGTGAGGAGGAACTGGAAAACTTTATTGAGAGGATCTACATGAAGCGCAGAATGTATTGAGAGACTTTTTTGGACATTTGTCAGATCAGAGAGACTGACGGAGGTGGGATAGATATACAGTAGCTGGAGAAAAGCTAAAACAGGGGTGAAAAAATAAAAGACTCAGAGGAGTTGTGTTTGGAGCCTGACGGAAATTTAAGGTCCGAGAAGTAAAAAGTTAGATTTATGTTGTTTTAATCACTGTACTTTTGTTGATTTTCTCAGTCAGGGAGAGGATGAAGGGGTCCCAGTTTAAGCTCCCTGTAACCATGTTCAGCCTCTTGCTCAGTTTACATTTTGAAACAGAACATACCATGGTGTATGTCTGCCTCCATTCAGGTCAATCTCTGATGCTCTTGCATATTTCAGAGATTTCAGAGGACACACACACACACACACACACACAGATAAACACACACAGACACACATATACATCAACACACCTACATAAAATCACATTTTTGACACATTCGCAAGCAGATGTGCCCATTGTAAGAGAACCATGTTTACAACATCACTTTGTATCTTTTGTTTTATATTCTGTATGTCATATTACAAAACTAAAGTAGTTCAATGACTTCTTAGCTATACAAGTATATAAAAAAAAAACCTGAACACTGCTATTGTCAGATGTTGACAGTATATTTTTGTTGTATTTGATGTGTGTACTTGCCTTTCTTATTCCCGATTGGATCAACTTTAAACAGCTGCAATTTGCAAAAGGTGCCAAATACACACATTTCAGTTTTTCAAACTCAAGATTCAGATTTTTGCCTTACAAGCGCCATGGTTCTATAAGGGAAATATCATATCGCATAATTCTATCATCACAACCGGTCCCAATGTAGAAACCCTGTGGACTCCAAAAGCACAAACTTAAATACTAAACACTTCCAACCTGGTGGACTAAGGGTTTTCAATCATTTTGGGATCCAGAAGTTATTGTGTCAACATATTTATGGCAGATCCACCATAATAAGTGTCACCACCGCCATTCGCTGCTCCTTGACTTTGCGGGAGTATTTCCACGTGTCATTTTCTCATCGTGCATCTGTAATTCACGATTACTCACTTATTCTTTGTGTTTTTTTTGTTTTTTTTACGCACACACACGCACACACACACACGGTTGTTTCTTGCATCATATCCACAATATCCAGTTTTCCTTTCTTTCCAAGAGAAAAAAAAAATACTTGAAATCACTCTGTTTGTTCTGCAGCCTTTTTAAACAGATTTCCACCAAGAGGCTACAAACATTTATGTTCATTTTCAGAAGAAATTCATTGAAAAGTTTCAGGCCGGGGAGTCAGGGATTGTGCTTAAACCGTTAAATGCACGTCTTTCTACTTGCATCTTAAAAAATGAAAAAAAAAAAAGAACAAAAAAAAAGAGAAAAAATAAAACAGTATGGAGAATCCAAAGTGGTTGTTTTCTCTGAATAAACTGTGAACATAAAAAAAAAAGAATTTTCAAAAGGAAGAGGGCCACTGTGTCCACAGTGAAGCCATCTGTCTTGTAAAAGGAGAGTGTTGTTGTTGATGTCACCTTTAGCATTGTAAGATGTACAGTGTGAAATAAATATGCCCGTGCAATGTGTAAATAACAGCATGATGATTACTAGTTTTGCTATATGATAAAAAATAAAAGCAATTATTTTATTAAAGTTCAGTTTTTTAATGGCTTTTTGGCGAGTGCTATGTTGTATTTGTATAGCAGCAAATATAGCAGGAACACTTAGTTCTTAAGTGACAAAACAAGCCCAAATGCACAAAAGAGGAAGACAACTGAGTGAAGATTAGTGAGTGCACGACTCATATATGTCACAATCACATCATTATGGAGACAAGTAAAGAAAAAAAAATCAATAGAGGGGGATTATTATATTCCCAAAACAATCAAAATCAACACCGAAACATCAAGAATGGGAGCGAAAAGGGGAGGAATAAGTGAAGAATGGAAAAATTCAGAAGTAGGGAGGGAAATGGTAACTGCAGTGATTGATGAGTCACATGACTGCTGGATGAGTCATCCATCTGTACACTTTACTGCGCAGGACCACACACTCGCACACATATACACACACTCGCACACACACATACACACACGCACACACACATGCACATTCTCTTTGAGCTGTATAGTAATTTAGCTGCTGGCATTCAAGATAAAGATTGAGTCATGTTCGCTTCTGCCTCGAGCCTGCCAATCGGCCGGTGGAAAGGTGTTGGGTAGATAGGTTTTGCCATATCTTGTTTCCACACCTCCCCCTCACTCTCACATCACACAGGCAATATGCCCTTCTGCTATAATTCCTTGAAGTGATTCTGGTTTGCCACTTGTTTGGCATCAGAACAAACTTTATGCATGCGGTCTGTAGTACAAACACTGACAGTGATAAGCAGCCTGTCAATATGGTCTAATCACATGTTATCTTGCCAGCAGCTGATTGGAATGGCACCTTTCATGGCTTCATGTCAGCTTGCTGAGTGATTATTGGGCACCGTGTTATGAATTCAGAAATTCATTTACAGCTTCTGCGGCTATTCATTGACTGACTGTAAGAATGGATGTGTTTTTTTTGTGGCCTCTGTGATTTCATTACTAAGGGTGTTTGAGCTCTAAAAACAACAAGGCTGCATGGTCACTGGCCTTCAGCCAGCTGTGCTCGAGGGGACAAAGGAAAAGATGCAGTGACCAGTGTCGACAGGACTACAGGAGCAGCTGGCATCTGAGTATGAGACTCTTTCTGTGGCATTCATACATACCCAACAATGCAGTAATATCACTCAAGCTGCGGTTGTATTATTGGTACAAAAGGGCAAAAGAATAGTGTGATGGTTTTTGGTATTTGTCCGTACATGAGAAGGTCAGCATCATTCTTGTGTCTGCTGGCAGTTATCTCAGCTATAGACGTCATAATGGAATAATAAATTCCCTTGCATCTAGTTTTATTTGTCCACCAGTTTACACATTGTACATCTAAGTGTGTTTACTGGTGTTTTCGGAGTACAAATGCATTCATGAAAAAAAATATAAAGCTGGGTGAAGTCTGGTATTAGGCCTCTAGTCAAAGTCAATGCAGTTCAAGACAACAAGTTTGGAACGGAACAAAAAATCACAACAGTCGGCAGAATCTCTACAAGTGTTGCATGTAAGTAATGCAGGCACCCGGTTTCAACAGTGTACAAGAATGTATGGAAAAGATAATATCTGTGTTTCTGCTGCACCTATTTGGATTCTTTCTTTAAACTGTTCATTATGAGTCTGGAGGTGTTGTAGGAATTGCTGGAGTACTCTTCTAATCATTCCAGGGTAGCTGAGAGTATCTTATCCATTTTGCATTTTTCTGGCTCTTAAATCAAAGCTGCAATAGTGATTTTTTTTATTTTTTATTTTTTTTTGAGGGGGGGGGGGGCTGCATTGAGAAAGCACAACAGCAGTGAACACAACACCGAGCTTTTGCTTATGCTTATTTATACATAACTAACACAAAGCAACATCATTTTGTGTTTCTAGCCACCTGGCAATCTCAAGCGCTTACTATCATTTTGGCTCCTTTCTTGCCCTCCACCATCTCCTGTGGGAAATGTCTGACTCCTAATCTGTTAAAGGTTTACCAGTGGAAAACAACAATACACGTCCCCAAAGTCTTTGGCAATGAAAGCCGATGACACTAATTCGATGTCAGGTGGGGACTGTTGCCACAGTGCTGTTTGATTGGCTGCCTGCCACATACTGTTGTCATGTTTTTCTCATAGTTGCCAGAAGCAGAGGCTTCAGTTCTGCTTTTAGAAGTGACTGAGCACTTAAGGAGGAAGATTTTAAAGGCGAGAGGTATAGCTGGAGCTGGAGAAACCCCTTAAAACAAGGTGCGTATCGATCCCAATTGGTGGATTTTCTTTGTTTAGGAGTAATTCACAAAAGTATTTTAAGGCTGACAATGGGATCTAATTCTGAGAGAGCCAAGAAGACCTCTAAGTCAGCTCACAATCAGTCAAACGCTGTTTACTTTAACTTTAATGTTGAAGTGATAAACTTAAAATTGTAGTTTAATATAAAACAAAAGTAAACTTAAATGGGATATATTGTATTTAGAGATTTAAAGAATTAAAAAAATACATTTGACTACACCTAGAATTTATTTAATATTACAATATTAAACTATATATATTTATTCATTTGAATTGCACTTTAAACAAACTGAATCAGGTCGTTTCCTCTTTACATACCTGTGTGTTGAATACATTCACTGACGCAGTCTGGTGTCAACTTGTCAACCATCACCGTACGTCGCACGGGGAGTCAATTCATTTGGAAACCTGATGTCATCCGAGGCAATGGGGGTCAACCCACCCGAGGGCTCTGCTGTCCACCAGATGATTTCTTTGATGTCATCCAGCAAACACCAATGAAAGACGTCCTGACTCACTGCAGTGGAAGTTCTTGGGGAATTTCCGAACATCTGTGTATAACATCACCAAATTAAAACTTTCATGTAGTAGATCAGATCACAACAATATGGTGAGTGGTTGTCAAGCTGTTTTTATGCTGTAAGGCCAGTCAGATATTTCAATAAAATTGAATGCGTTTAAACCTGATAAAAGCAGCAAATCCTCTCAGTGATTGTTTTTTTATGTTCCCAGTTGTTTCATACTAATGTATCAGGACTGATGGGTTGGTGATCTATTGAGGCTGCATGTAATGTGTTCAATGAGTGCAAAACACTCTATCAGCTTTCATTGCAATACCTGACTAACACACAATAAATAAATACATGTATAAGGTCTGTGTATTGCAGAATATAGCGTCAATTCAGTTCGTTTTTCTCCCTCACACAAAAGACTTCACAGGATTGACACAGCGATGTGGTTAAGCAGGTGTGCTCTGATAATACACGATGTTCACATGCAGAAGCTTTTGAAAAGAAAGCTTTCATAAAGTTCTCCTTCTCACCTTGTTGCTAAGCTGTGGACAGCAAGAGCCATGCTGAGACATTGCTATTTACATTCCTGTTTCTGTGATCTATCCTGCACAATTGAGATTTAGAATTTCCCCAGCACAATAGGATAATTGTGTGTCAAGCTTTAGATCACATTACGTCCTTATAGTAATCATTTATATTTTGTCTGGTGGGTGTGCTATAATTAAAATGTAATTTAAATTTTTCAAAAGGCTCCAACTCTCACAGGCACGAAATTTGGTATACACCCAGCTCCTGGCACAGAAGAGTCTGACAGCACAACAATTCATCAGTAATGGCCCCAAGAAGCCCATGCATTTACAGAAGCAGAAATGTGAGGAAAAAATGTCAGCCATTAGTAGTGTGAATATTGAATACCCTTCAAAATATGATTAAATAATGATCGTGGAATTTCTACAGCAGTGGGACTTTGGCTCAACCTTTAACTTTAAATGTCAGCATGACATTGGCTAATAGAATTCTCTATGCATATCTATGTATGCAAAGTGTGGCGTTTACACTGTAGTAATGAATGGAAAGAGCAAATTGATCAACACTGACTAAAGTCCTAACAGATGTGTTTACACATGGCTTAAAAAACATGAACATGTAAACAACATGACATGGACAAAATCACTGATGGAAATGAGTCATATTGGGTTGCATGGCAACTAACAGTATCTTGTTTGTTAGTTTTTTATTTCAAATTTTTTGTTCAGCAGATGATGAATTCGTATGCTCTCTTTTGATGTTTTTTTTTCTCGTATTCCTTAGTCCTGCTCTTGTTGTGCATGTTGCCACTCTGTTATTTTTGGCCAGGAGATTTACAGATGATGCTGCTAATGTAATGCAGCATCACTACTCCTCTTTTCCTATCCTGTGATTTAGCCTTATTGGTGCTGTGTTAGGTTTCCTGTGCTGCTTTGAAAAACTCACATCAAACTGTTGACTTCAACACCTCTTTTGTAAATGTAAAATACTGCTGTTTGGTGGTTAACCTGTGACGTGACTCATTTTTGTTGCAGTTTTCATAATTGTAATTAAAAGACCATCAGAGTTAAAGACCACCAAGGCATGATGGGATGCCTCCACCAATGCAGCAAACTCTATGGTTGCCTATATTTGATAACTCATTACTGAAAATTTAATGGTTGTTGTATTTATGAGTTAACTGTGTATTTTTTTATATGGTTAAGCATGAATTTTGATGCTTCATATTCCTACAGAGGTTTAGTCACTACATGCAGCCTGATTCTAATTGTTTAAGTTGCACATAACTAAGCTGCAACTTGGTTGGTAAGCTTCACAGTATCTGAAATTGAAAATTTTGCAAGAAAAACACAACACGTGGCACCTCTGGGGCTCAATCAACAGTTACTATTAGAATCATAAAACTTCTATAAAACACCTCAGAGACTTTCAATTTGAAGCATGCACGACAAATTTTATGATTCAAATTCATATCTGACACCAGGTTGGTTCTTTTTTTAGCAAGTTAAGTTGCTGACACATAAATGACTAAACTGAGTATCTTAAAA
Organism: Stegastes partitus; assembly: GCF_000690725.1. Classification (NCBI taxonomy): domain Eukaryota; kingdom Metazoa; phylum Chordata; class Actinopteri; family Pomacentridae; genus Stegastes; species Stegastes partitus. The sequence continues at coordinate 152,625 of NW_007578545.1, read as the reverse complement.
AAAAAAAAAAAAAAGATATCCATGAATGCTGCTCAGACATGTCAAGATGTTTGAACTTTACCTTACAATGTAAGTCAAAGAGCTTTTCAAATTAAATCAGAATCTTTTTCATTGCAACTCACTCCTCCCCATGTTTGCTGATTTGTCTGTTAAACTACCATTGTTGAACATAATACGCCCCATCAACCATGCTTTCACCAGCCATTAGGACAACAGAGGCAGTGCTGCCAAGGCCTCTCCCATGAAACTGCATCCTTTGTTTATGATCTCTGCAACCCTTGTCTTTTTGCTCACTCCTTTCATCTCTTCTTCGCCTTTCTTTGTTCAGCTCTCTACCCTCATTCCCATCTTCTCCCTTTTTTCCCTCAATTATCCATGCCCCCCTCTCACTCCTCCCTAATGCTACCTAACACCCAATCTTTCTCTCCTTTTCTTCTTTATCCTCTCTCCATTTCTTGTTTTGTATGCAAGCCCCAAGGGAGAGAAATGGGTGAAAAGCACTCTCTCTGCACCACTGTCACAAAAGACTGGTGAGTCATCTCCACTTATGTTCCTGTCTCCCTCCTCCCACAAAAAACACGCACATATACAGGAAAAACACTCAAATTACCTGCCGTGCACTTACAGGAAGACACGTACGGATGCACACATGTCAGTCAGTGGGCTGGCATACGAGAAACATGCAATTTAGAGACACAGGCGCGCGCACATGCATTCCACGGCTCTTCAGAATAATGAATATGGTTTAAAATTGTCTTCACTGATGTGTGCTGCTCATCAAATCTTAAGGGCTTATTTTTGGAGTTTGGAGAGGCAAACTCTGTCAATGGAGATGTAAAACCACAGCAAGAGACAGCTGCACATGCAAGAGATGCTCCTGAACTAGGGAAGACAAAATCAAATAAGCGGTGGATGTAAAAGACAAAAGAGAAGAGGAAAAGAGACAGAAATTCCCAGGGTTAGCAGTGTGGTTTGGGTCTCATTCATCCACCTACGGTTTTTGAGCCGCAGAGGAAATCCTCTTCCTCCATCTGCTGGTGGAATTAATGCTTTACAATGCAGTCGTGGTGGCTTCTGTGCACAAGATGGCAGTCCTGAATGAACATTAAGTGTAAAGAACCACATGCTATCTCTCCATCGGTCCTTACTAGCTGCATGGACAGAGTTCAGAGAAGTATTCTGATATTTACATAAAAGTGCAAATACAATAGCATAAAAAGCCTTTACATGTACTTTGACTCTTTCAAGTGATCACAAGTACATGTTGTAGCTGGTGGTAGTGGAAACCAGCTTGTTGAGTAGTTTATTGTGCAATTTAAAGTAAAATAATAATGTGTTTTCTATGTAGTAACTGAAAGCTGCAAATGAACTAATTTGTAGATGAATATAGTGCAATAAAAAGCTGTCAGTATTTCTCTCTAAAATATGATGGAAGAGAAGTATTAAGTGGCATGAAATGGTACAAGCACCACAAAACAGAGATTAAGTATTGTATTTAAGTTACTATCTGCAGCTTTGACCTTCCCTTTAAGTCTTATTTGACATGTTTGGGTTTTTTTTGAGTAGAAATCCAAAACTCTAGGATATGATTTTATCAATTATCAAAATATACAAAAGAGAAAACCTATAGAAAGATAAAGATTAGATGGTCATTGATTCATTCATAGATAATCAGTGCAGTGACATTTTTGAGTATCAAAAACGATGTATTTTGTTATAATTTGCCAGAATATGTCTCTGTATCCACAACAAATGAAATGAGTCCCTGGCGTTTTTTTAAATTAACTGTGCTTCTTGAGAACAGCAATGACGTGGGAACAACAAATTTACTTTCTGTGTTGGTCCTGGGAGGGTTGCTCATGTCAAAGCAGACTCCACCACAGAGACATCAGAGCCTTCACCTTATTACTCTTTACAGAAACCTGCTTGTGAGCTATTCAGACACATCAAATATTGAAAGCCTGGAGTTTCCGTTTCACACACAGCGAGGGAGGGAAGAGAGCAGAGAGGCAGACAGAGGTGGAGGTGGTGGTGGAGGTGGGGGGGGACAGACAGGCGGGAGGAAGACGAGGAAGAGTCAAACAACGGTGGGATTAGGAGGAAACAACACAGCAGGCACCCTGGGAGGGAGACACATGAGCAGGGATGGAGGAAGAGAGGGAGGAACAGGCAGAGAGCACCGAAAGGTAAGGAGAGGATGAATGTTTACGACTAATCAGGCACTCGCCTTGAGTGTAACAGTAGAGGCTGGGCCGGTGTAAGCAGCTGATGATTGATTGGCTGATAACCTTCTCATCAGGCAGTTAAGAGGGCATGTTTTTTAATTCTAAAGCTTCTCTCTCAAACCTGCAGTGGGACGATTTCTACCCAGGCTGAGACCCCGACTCAGAATGGCGGCGAGGAGTGCAGTGAGTCCCAAAACCTCCAGGAATCAGAGGAGGATGACCAGGCTGACAGTGGAGCCACTGATGGAGAGGTAGAGCCCAGCCAGGTGACATAAACCATATGCTCCAAATTTACATCTATCAGTGGTACTGCAACTAAGATGAAATAATAATAATAATATGGCTGGTGTGACTGATGAAGGCTGGAGATGATTCATCTCAAAGTGGTGCAGAGACGTTACCACAGGAGACCCAGATAGACACAAACACAGAGGACGACGGCCTCCCATTGTCCCCCCTGCCAACAGAGGAAGAGCTGACCCCTGCCTCGGTGTCATCTCATCCCTCCAACACACAGAGTAAGTCACACACAAGGCTGACTGATTAATGGGCACAGTGTGGCATCGCTGTAATTTGTAACCATTTTAACTGAAGGAAAAAGTGTGTTATAGTTGCTGCTGGTGTCGTACTTTTTTCAGTTTATGTCTTCACAGATCACCCATCTGAACCCTGCTGGTACTGCTTGAGGTCTCTCGACTCAGATTATCGTCCCGAAGATACTACACAGGTTGTTTAGCTCATTGAACACCTTATTTCACACTGACACATTGTGAGTCATGTGTACAATGAAGTGAAACAGCTGTGTGGGGTCGTAAATGCTCACGGAGTTAAACAGCTAGTCAGTTCCATGTGGTGCAGACAAGTAAAAAAAAAACTGTTACCATAGAAATGACAATGTAAGAGTTTGGTCAATGTTTTTGCAATACGTCTGTGTCCGACCTGAAAAGAGCAGCTGTAGTCTGAACTGTCACCAAAACAGAAAATGCTCATTTAAAATGCATTTTCCCATTTATTTTTTGCACAAAGTTACTTTTGTAATGTTCCCAAGAGCTTCAGTAAAACGATCAGAGGTGTTTTCAGGAACCAAAAACAGATGTTCTGTTCCTGTTTTAAAGAAGTTCTTAGAATTACCATGACCTGGATGACCTAAAATCTACACCAAAATTTGTAATGTTGAGTATAATACGATATATTATAATCCCATCTGTATACCAAAACCAAACTTTTCTGTATGATTGTTTATTTGTCATTGATTGATGTGGAAGAAACACAAACAAAAAACTTTCTTACCTTAGTGCAAAGAATTAGGATTATTTTAAGATCACATTGTTAAAAGCAGTATGCATCTTTCTTAGTGGAAACAATTAAAGACCCACTGAAAAATATTATTTAAATTGCATACTGTCACCTGTGGCAATTGTCCATAGCCTCTGATTATGTATGGAGTAAATTCTATGGATTTTAGAGATATGATCTGATCTATATATCATGCAAAAGTTTGTATATTTTCACAAATCCTGCAGAGCTGCAAAGATGCACAAAACATATGAGCAAGAACTGTCTCTGTCAAAGAGACTGCTACACAGAGGACCGGATCAAACGTTAATATTAAAATCCTTTTCTTTTGCGTCTTCTTTTGCAGGTAATTTTCCGATTAGAACGTGACATTATTACTTCTGAAGTCAAGTCACAAAAGCTGCTAAACCATCTTCTACTATTCATTTCCATGAATTAATAATTTATAAAAGTCAATAACTACAAAAACAGAAATCTGACCCCACCATGCTGGAACACTCAGTATCAACACTCAGACTGGATTACAGTAATGAATCTGAGGGTTCACAGAAACGTGTTGGATATAGTCCATGCAGTTTATTTTGATTCTGAATTGAAGGCAAGCTGTTATGAGATGACTATATCCCAATAAAATCTGTTGTCAGTGGAAGCAGCTCCAGGATTTCTCATCACTACTATCCTTTAAAACCAAGCTGTAAAATATGTAACACAATTCTATATTAGGGCAGTTTTATGTCTTCATGGTAACACAACTCTCTCCTGACACTGTGCAGCAGGAGGACTCAGATCCTTCATCACCACTGCCCTCCAGTGGCCAGAAAGTGAGCTACCAGACGGACCCTCGACCTCACTTTGGGGTAGCCTGGTCCTCCCACTCCACATGCCGCCCTCTGTGGGGCAGTGAGGGGCCCTGCTGGGGACAAAGGAACCAGGAATCGCCCGATCAGACCGACACCTGTCCTCACTGCCATCTGGGTTTACCCCTTGACACACTGCGCTGGCATGAGGTTGGCACGAACACTTGTAAACACACACAGACATAAATAGAGATGCACTTTCCAACTAACCACAACAACGTTTGTGTCACTCTGTTTACTAGAAAGCCTCTGACTGTTTTGTTTCTCTCTGGACAGGCAAAGTGTCTGCTGTTTGAAGGACTGAGGAACTCGAAGAAATGAAATGAGCAAAATGTTTAAATTATTGTCTTTCTTAGGAAATTCTCAGGAAACTCTTAGCACCTTAGTGTTTTTGCAATATCTGCTAGTGCTAGTAAACATCTATCCATTTACAGTTAAGCTTGGTCAAGTCGATTCCCTTTTTCAGTTATGACTTATTGCTTAACTTCTGTGATCAAATACTTTTTCTCTCTGTTGAAACTAGAGAGAGCTGAAGGCAAACTGCAGGGTTCAGCTGTCTCTCTACTAAGTTTAACTCCCTTTTGGAACAAAGTATTAACATTTTATACCTCTTTTATTACAATGGTTTCATCTTTTTCATTCATTTTCTTGTCTTTTACCAGATGTAATGTGATGTATGTAATGCATGTAAAATAAATATAAGTAATAATACCTGTGAACAGCCGAAGTACTTTTTAATATATTAAAACAGTCCCTTTACTTTCTGTACTTTTCGACATATACTTTCATAATGCTGAGCAATCATGGACTGGCCATCCTGTCTTTGTCATTTTTTCAACGTTGAATTCCTTAGTACTGCTTTCTAACAGGGTTTATAAAAAGGGCGTATACGATTTTAATTACAGGCCTAATAAGTGGTTAATAAATCATTTATTAACCCTTTATAGATCAGTTATGAGTCATGCAATTACTGGGTTGTAAAACTCTCCTTGTCAGATTATCTTTACTGCACTAAATATTGGTAATCTATTATTACATTTCAGATTTGTGCAGTTCTAAACATTAATGAGCTAGTAAGTATGTAACAGATTCTTTACTCTGCTTGACTATGACATGATTGGTTGTTGTTATTCTTTAAAGAAAACAGACTTTAAATTACTTCCCTATTTCTATATTTATTCATTCAACTTTTGTTTAAACTCAAAGCACTTTGACGTTTGAAGGCCTCATTTATAACGTAGCCGATCAAGAAAGTAAAAGATTGACGTACGCAAATAGGAAACTTAGATATCGCTAAAATATTAAAGGGAAAAGTTAGTAAAACATTGAAATATAAACACTATTTAGACCATTTAAGTTTCAAAACAAATGAATTAACTAAAACAAGAGTAGCTGGAAGTAAAAATGTCGCATGGAGGGCCAGGTATTAAGGCTGAGCAGTCCACCGGGTGGGTCGTTGTGTTTGAGGACGCAGAAGAGTTTGATAAAGTCCTTTTGAAACAATTCAGGCTGCTACTTGTAGATGACATTTGTACCAATGTGAATGATGGTCTGTCAAACATAGGGTTCAGTGAAACCTGAGAAACAAACTGTGAGCTATGCTTACCTTGACATTATTATGGATTATTGAATCGCCAGTGATGAGTGTTGATGGAGGAGTTGGCACTCAGTGGGGACAGCTGGGGTGGACAGCAGCTCCGCGGGTTCCTGGACTGGTACAGTAGTGGTTAGATGGAGTCCTGGGATCTGTCCATGCTGGATATCAGCAGCTCCAGTACCAGAAAGCGACTGAGACTGACCAGACCAAGGATCTCAGGAGGCTGAATGTCCATCCTGTTCATCTAGAACCTCTT